>NW_026652277.1:11084643-11254319 GCF_009828535.3 Hylobates moloch
GGGGGGGAGGGGGAGGGACAGCATTAGGAGATATACCTAATGCTAAATGACGAGTTAATGGGTGCAGGAAATCAACATGGCACATGGATACATATGTAACAAACCTGCACATTGTGCACATGTACCCTAAAACCCTAAAGTATAATAAAAAAAAAAAAAAAAAGAATAAGATTAGTGTCCTTAGAAAAGGGGCCCCAGAGAGCTGGCTCACCCTTTCTGCCATGTGAGGATACAGTGAGAAGATGACCATGTACAAATCGGGAAATGGGCCCTCACCAGATGCCCAGTCTGCCAGTGCCTTGATCTTGGACTTCCCAGCCCCCAGAACTGTAAGCAATAAATGTCTGTAGCTTATAAGCTACCCAGTCTGTGGCATTTTGTTATAGCAGCTCAAATAGCTGAAGACAAACATAGCGGCCATAAAACAGGATTTGTCTGGCTCCCTCTCATCTGCTATTCCAGGGCTTCAACAGCAACCAGCGGCTTACCCTGCCCCTGAGGACAGCTCACCTGGGCGTGTGAGCACATCTTCCCAGACACCATGACAGGCCATTCTCCGCCTCCCCTGCTCTGGCTCCCTGCCCACTGCCACCAAGGGTCGGATGTTTGTGCCAAGGCCTCTGCTGCCCATAAACCCCATGTATCACCCCATGGTGCTGGGAACCACGGGGCTCTGTGGTGGCTTCCTCTCCCACTTCCCACTCTGCCTGCTGCTCCCAGGAGCTCCAACAGTAACTCTTGTTGGAACAGTGATTGCTGAGGGGCCAGAGGGTCTCCCATTGAAATTGCCTTTTCTCTTTCTATTTGAAGCCCCTCTTCTCCAGAACTTTGGCACAAATCCATGAGGACTTGATTGAGAACAGCTCCCTGCATCTCCAAGTGGGAGGCACTGGCTCTGAATCTAGCCTGTGGCCTTGGTTCTCACTTCTTTGTCGATTTTTTTTCCTCCTTAGTTCCTCAGCCAAACAGACCCTTGGTAATCATTCTGTTAAAGATGGGAAGGGGAGAGGAGGGAGAAGAAGAGTGAAAGCATGCAGCCTCTAAGTTTGGAAAAAGAAACATTTTGCCCAGCCACGTTGGCCAGCACATGCTCCAGGGAAAATGGAAGACAGAATGAACCTCAGAGGGTAGAGCTGCACAGAAGCAGCACGGACCTTCTAGGAGAGTGTGGTCCAGGCATGGGTGCAACTGAGAGGTCAGAAGTGAAGACACTGGGCTTAGTCAGAGGGACTTGTAGGAAAGAGAAGGTAAGACTCCAGGTCTCAGGCCTTGAGTACCGTGCCAAGCAGCTTGGAGTTGACAACAAATCCAGTTCTAGGAATCTCTCCAACATCCCTATTCACACGTGTCCTGTGGCAGTTGTACTCCAAGGCTGGTTCATCTACCATTCCAGCCATGATCTTCCTTGTCTTCCTCTACAGCTGAGCCTATAAAATGAAACCTATCTATCCCCAGCCTTCTTTAAGTCTCGGGTCGCCATGTGCACGGTCTGGCCATTTGAATAGAAACAGTTCCTGTGAAGGGGGCTTTTCCTCCATCCTCTCCACCCACCCCCCAAATGCAGTGTCTCAAAAGAAGAAAGTGTTTGGCTTGACTCTTTTACCTTTGGGCATCTTCCTTCCTGGCTGAAATATAGGCACAGCCAAGATATGTCAGCTGTCTTGTGACCAGGAGGACCAAGCCACACCCTGGGAGGGCAAAACAGAAAGAGGCTGCTTCCTTCCTAACATCTGTTGGCGGCAGCCCCAGCCCTGGACTGTCTACCGGCAGATGTCCTGTTACCCTGACAAGAAGGAAGGATGGAAGGGAGGCGGGAAGGAAGGAAGATCCAAGGATGGAGGGAAGAATTATGTTGAAAGATTATAATTGGATTGTTTATTACTTGCAGGAAAATGCATTGCCAGACACTGTAGGATCATTTGTAATATCAAAAAAACTGGAGGCCTGGCATGGTGTATTACCAACACTTTGGGAGGCCAAGGTAGGCAGATCACTTGAGATCAGGAGTTCGAGGCCAGCCTGGCCAATGTGGCGAAACCCCATCTCTACTAAAAATACAAAATATTAGCCAGGCGTCGTGGCAGGTGCCTGTAATCCAAGCTACTCGGGAGGCTGAGGCAGGAGAATGGCTTGAACCCGGGAAGTGGAGGTTGCAGTGAGCCGAGATCATGCTACTGCACTCCAGCCTGGGCAACAGAGCGGGACTCCATCTCAAAAAAAAATTGGAAATAATTGATATGGAAGTGGTAACATAAATTATGAGCCATCCACAATATAAAATACTATGTAGTGGTGAAGTACACACACATATATAGTGACATGGAAAGATCCCTGGGCCACACTGTCAAGTGAAACAAACCAGTCAACAGAACAATGTAGGTTCTCCTTGACTAACAGGGGGTTGCGTCTCAATAAACACATCAAAAGTTGAAAATATTGTAAGTTGAAAATACATTTAGTCCACCTAACCTACTGAACATCTCAGCCTGGCCTACCTTAAACATGCTCAGAACACTCACATTAGCCCATGGTGGGGCAAAATCATCTCACACAAAGCCTATTTTATACTAAAATGTTGACTATCTCATGGAATTTGTTGAATAGTGTACTGAAAGTGAAAAGCAGAATGGGTGTTCGAAGTATGGTTTCTATGAAATGGGTATCACTTTTATACCATCGTAAAATAAAAACACTGTAAGTTGGGGAACATCTGTGTATAGTATTGACCTGCTTATGTGATTTTTTAAATTATGCGTGTACATATATATCCCTATGCATCTAACTGTGCATCTAGATAAAAGGAGAAGTATATATACCAACTGTTAACAATGGTTATTTCTGGGATTGTGGGAGAGCAGGGATGGGCTGGGGTGAAGAGGGCTTTCATGAAAACTATAGTGAAAAACTCTACTGTTCTGAGGGAAAAGCAATTAAAAAGCATAGTGTTGGTTTCCTCCCCTCCCCTTTGGTAATTAATTTCTTCTGATTCTGAAGAGAAGACAACGTCTTGGGAGATCATCCTCTAGATGCCTTTGACTCTAGACTTCCAAACACCCACCTTCCACCATAGAAAGAAAGACCCATGGCTGTGTGGACAGGGAACCCATTTGAACTGCCATATTGATGCCATTAATGCTGGGCTTCTGCCCTTCCTTCTGGAAACCTAGAAATGGAGATCTTACACTTCAATCAAACAAGCAATTGGGCCATTCAAATAACTGCTTTTATGATACCCCAAATCCAGCCAAAACACTCCCACCCCATTCTGGTGGGTGGCTCTCCACCACCCTAGCACACCTGGCCCACACAACCTGCTACCAATAACGTTGGGGAAATTTTCTTGGACCCCAGCTCTCTCTTCCTCTCCTGAACTGGCAGTCTAAGTCGAGAATATTCCCTGTCACTTCTCCACAGCACCAGGAAGGGGCCTGGGGGGAGGAATGTGCCTGGCTTTTTGGGATCTGCTAATTGTGGGTCTGTCTGATGCCATGAATGGGCCGAATGGACGTGGCCTAAGCATTACACAGCTGCTCGAAGGGATCACTGCCGTGTAATTCACACCACAATGGACACGAGGGAGAGCATTTTCAAAAGTGGTTCCAATTAATGACTGTCCAGGGACATTCACAAGACATGGGTCCCTGAGCACAGAGCCCTGGCTGGCATGGTGAGGTCCCACGGTGGTGAGACCACTGCAGAGGCCCACTGACGGGAGAGGATCCACATGGACACTCATGGCTGGAGCTAACTGAAACCCTTCAGACGCATGATGTTAAAGAAGGCAAATTATTATTATTATTATTATATTAATTATTATTATATTATTGAGACAGAGTTTCCCTCTTGTTGCCCAGGCTGGAATGCAGTGGTGCGATCTCAGCTCACGGCAACCTTCGCCTCCCGGGTCCAAGCGATTCTCCTGCCTCAACCTCCCGAGTAGCTGGGATTACAGGCACCCGCCATGATGCCCGGCTAATTTTTTGTATTTTTAGTAGAGATAGGGTTTCGTCATGTTGGCCAGGCTGGTCTTGAACTCCTGACCACAGGTGACCCACCCACCTCAGCCTCCCAAAGTGCTGGTATTACAGATGTGAGCCACCATGCCCAGCCATAGGAAGTGCAAATTAATAATGGTGCACAGAAGTTAAAGAGAGGTGTGGGAGCAGACAATTTCATTTCAAAGTCGGCACAAGCACCTGTGAGAGAAGGGCAGAACTGAGGTGGCCTCTGCACAGCAATCTCAGAGGTATGGGGACGGCCTCTGGGTAACTACTCTCAGCCTGGAACTCACCGGAGAATGAGGGGACACCACAGAGTCCCCTCTCAGTGGATTTCCTGCATCTTACAGCCAAGTCCCACTTCAGCCCAATACTCCATCCAGGAAGCCTTTACTGGCTACCTACTGTGCAAAACCTTGAGGTGGGGAGATGCAGAGGGCCCCTTGGTGCCTGTGCACCCAGGCAAGGGGCACTGCTGAGCCCCGCAGCAGCCCTCGGGGAGCTGTCACCGGCAGAGCAACTGCAAGGACCAGGGAGCTCTGCATAGAGGAAGAACGACAATGCCACAAACAATAGCTGAGCACAGGTAGAGTGCGACCAGGGAGAGCGCAGATGCTGGCGCAGGAAAGCTCTGAGGAAGGCTGCACACACAAGATGGCCCTCTCCAGCTTCACGTCCTCAGGGTTACAGATACAGCCGGGGCTGGTGGTCACAGCAAGCACCCTCCATCCTCCGCTTTGCTCCTAAGGGCCCCTTCTGACGTCTGGCCTGGGGCCTTTGCAAGGTCAGAGCCAAGGAGGTCCATGGGAAGCATGTGATGGGGCAGGGCAGAGGGCTGGGGCGCGGGTGGAGTTCAGCACAGGAGGTGAGTCAAGTTGGGGCATAGTTGTTATGTGTGGCCTCATGTGTGTTAAGTGTCATGCATGGCGTTGTGCATGGTGTAGACGCTGAGTTGTGGTGGACTGTGGAGTGTGGTGTAGGAGCTGAGTTGTGGTGGACTGTGGAGTGTGGTGTAGGAGCTGAGTTGTGGTGAGATGGAGCAGGAACCCCCCGTTAAGGGCCTGCTGGGCACACCCTCCCCACACCCAAGCATGGACATTTTTAAAAATCTTAGTCCTGGTGTGGTAGCTCACACCTGTAATCCCAGCACTTTGGGAGGCCAAGGCAAGTGGATTACCTGAGGTCAGGAGTTCAAGACCAGCCTGGCCAACATGGTGAAACCTCATCTCCACTAAATACAAAAAATTAGCCGGGTGTGGTGGGGGCGCCTGTAATCCCAGCTACTCAGGAGGCTGAAGCAGGAGAAGTGCTTGAATCCAGGAGGCGGAGGTTGCATTGAGCAGAGATTGCACCACTGCACTGCAGCCTGGGAAACAGAGCAAGACTCCATCTCAAAAACAAAAAAAATCTTAAATTCCTTCATGAAAAATTTCAGGTATCTAGCTGGCCCTAAAAAATAAACAAACAACTTAAAATTCCAGGTACCTAGCTAGCCTTAAAAAATAAACAATTCAGTAAACAAGAAGGTAATAGTAGCTTAAAACAATGGCCAAAAAAGTTAGAGTTAGTCCAAAAATGTTTGGTTCCCTTTAAAGACTAAAGATAACATCTTAACATATGTCCCTGAGTTATTTTACAGAAACCCAGACCCCCACCAAGCAGACTCACCGGCAAACAGACCTCAGGTAAGGGGAGCAGAGGACTCAGCTCTGATCCCTGTTCTTTGTTCTAAATTCCTTCCTGAGGGGCCTGGAGGAAGTCACGCCCATGAGCTGGAGCTAACATTCTTTTCTGTCGATCTGAAATTTTTATTGTATTTTATTTTTATTTTTGAGATGGAGTCTCACGCCGTCTCCCAGGCTGGAGAGCAATGGACAATCTTGGCTCGCTGCAACCTCTGCCTCTCAGGTTCTGGCAATTCTCCTTCCTCAGCCTCCCAAGTAGCTGGGATTACAGGCACGCCCCACCACACCCAGCTAGTTTTTTGTATTTTTAGTAGAGAGGTGGGTTTCACCATGTTGGCCAGGCCGGTCTCAAACTCCTGACCTCAGGTGATCCTCCTGCCTCGGCCTCCCAGAGTACTGGGATTACAGGTGTGAGCCATCGCGCCCGGCTGATCTGAAACTTTTAGACAAAACTGTCTCCCTAACCAATTGCAAATCAGAAAATCCTTAAATCCACCTGTGGCCTGTAGGCCCCCCTGCCTGGAGATGTCCCCACTTTTTAGTTCAATGCGATGGATAGCTGCCTTGTATTGATTTATGACTTTGCCTATAACCTCTGCCTCCCTGCCTTTAAAAAGCCTTACCTGTAAGCCCTCCGGGAGGTTGGGACTTAAGTGTGAGCTGCCTGGTCCTCCTTGCTTGGCGCCCTGCAAATAAAAGCCTTCCTTTCTCCTGCTGCAAACCTCGGTGTAGATACCTGCTTTTACTGCACTGGGGCAAGGAATAACAGGAGTGCAGTGTTGTGTATGGGGTAGGAGATGTATTGTGGTGTAGTGTTGTGTGCCATGTAGGAGCTGAGTCATGGCGCAGGGTCATGCATAGATTAGGAGCTGAGTCATGGTGTATGGTCATGCACAGATTAGGAGCTGAGTTGTGGTATAAAGTCATGCATGGATTAAGAGCTGAGTTGTGGTGTAGAGTTATGCATAGATTAGGAGCTGAGTCCTGGTGTACGGTCATCCATGGATTAGGAGCTGAGTCGTTGTGTAAGGTCATGCATGGATTAGGAGCTGAGTCGCGGTGTGGTGTTGGGTGGAGTATGGTTGCCGTTGCATTGCACTATATCATGGTGATCCCAGAGCTGCCCAGGAATGCCATTCCCCTCCCGCTTCTCCTCCCAACTCCTTCCCACCTCCAACCCCCTCCCCAACCCTGGGAGGCTGCAATGATGCTATTTGCTAAGGAGGGTTGGAGGGCCATTCAAACATGGGACTGAGGGGGCCACACAGATCTCCCTCCCTCATCCTGGGCCACTTCTCCTGACTTGAAGCCCCGAGGAAGCTGAACTCACCCATCAGTCTCTCTCATCCCTTGGCCACCTGCTGTCCCCACCCACCCACCAAACTGGTGCTTTTAATGGAATCAGCTTTAAAAAGAAAAAAATCCTCCAAGTAACAAAGCATCCTATAATTATTCCGCAGCTCCTTGTCCTCGGTAATTTTAGGCTTGTGCTGCTATCATTACACATTGCATGGAGTTAGGGAGTCACAGCTCTTGTGTGGCCAATCGGTGATACATCTGCAGGATTTCCAAACGGAAGGGAAAGTCCAGGCGCATCCTGGTGGATGGGCTGATGGGGCCTTGATGACTGCGGCTTCTCCAGACCCCAAGCACACACAGGAGTGCCGGTGCCTCCAGGGAGGGCCAGCAGGAGGCGCCGGGGAGAAGTGTGCACTCGGTGCCCACAGGGCACCAGGCCCTTGTTTATTCAAGAGCACACAGTGTGTGGAACCCCACTCCGCTCCCCACACCTCCAATCTCAGCCTCCCATCCATGCTTGCCTCTGCAAATGGCTCAAATCCCTCCAGCTTCTCCTCCTCTCCATCGAGCTCGCTCTCTCCCCAGCCCTCCCCTGGCCTGCCATGGTCATATGTCCTCCTCACAAGCCTCTGATGATTTTTTTAGAGGCTAATCTGCTAATACCACCTCCTGCTTAGTGTTCTTCACCGGCTTATCATTGCCTCAGGAGAAAATTCAGAATCCCTGCAGAGGGGATTCACCGCCAACCGTGCTCCTCCTGACTTCATCAGGAGGACAGGAGGGACAGACGGGGGCAGTGAAGGTGGGACTCCCCAGGGAGGAAGGCTGGGGAGGGGAGGCGGATGCTGGAGCCGGCCCAAGCCCAGGCTGCCATCACCACACTGTGTACCCAGGGCCCTGGCCTCTTTCCCTGGCAGGAGGTGCGGGAGCTGCCTCAGGTATTTTAAGCGGGGCTCGAGACTTCTCAGCCCTGCCTACTTCCTCACTTCCTCACTTCTTCCCTCCCTTTTTAGCAAACGATCGAGAAACAACCATAAGCATTCTCCGTTGAGCAGCCCATGACACTGCTCTGCCTATGGAGTAGCTGTTCCTTTTGCTTCTTTACTTTCTTTACAAACTTGCTTTCACTTTATGGGCTTGCCCCAAAGTCTTTCTTGCATGAAATCCAAGGACCCACTCTTGGAGTCCAGATCAGGGCCCCTTTCCAGTAACAAACCCATTACATCTACTATGGGCAACATCATGCCAGATATCTACCTATGTCACCCAATCAACTTTGAGTCACGGTTCTTATCTTCAATATTCAACAGGGAAACTGAGGCTTGAAGAGACTGAGTAATCTCCAAGACCACACAAGCGCTGGGTCTGTCACCAGCATCTTGCTCATCTCACTCCGCTGTGCTGTCGCTAAAATGTAGTCCTTCCCAGCATGGTGTCCACAGCAGGGGAAGTGGCCCAAGCTCTGCCCAGCTCTCTCCCCATAGGCCTTGTCCAGGGTCTGTGTCTGAATCGGGGGAAGAGGAGGGAACAGCCTAAATGACTGAATATTATATAAACCTGGATGACAGTGAAGGAAATCAAAACATTTTCTACTCCAAAATATATTTCTTTGACATATTTTGAGATAGCTGTCAGAGGGCCAGCTCAATGAAGCAGCCCTGCAAAGCTGTCTTTTTTGGGGAAAATGTGCATCTGTAGAAAAGTCTGCAGTGATGCAGCCAGACCTTCCCTTGTCTAGAACTACAAAAGATGAACTGAGAGACTGAGACCTTTAAACGTCAGAAAGAAACATTTCCCATCTATTCTCTCTGGGGGCTGCTACCTGTGAGCTTTCATCTACATAACAAGACCGCCTTTGCTAGCCAGGCCTTTTCTCCTCTCTCTTCCATAACCATCTGGCCACTATAACCTGATTTACCACCATAACCTATTTTTGACCGTGCTCTGAGCCCACATTCCTTCTGTAACTTCAAGATGGTATACAAGCTTCGCAATGGAGGTGGTCTTGCAGATGGTATATGAGCTTCTGCATGGGGGTGCTCTCCAAGATGGTATACAAGCTTCTGCATGGGGGGTGGTCTTTAAGATGGTATGCAAGCTTCTGCATTGGGGGTGGTATTCCAGATGGTATATGAGCTTCTGCATGGGGGTGGTTTTCCAGATGGTATATGAGCTTCTGCATTGGGGGTGGTCTTTAAGATGGTATACGAGCTTCTGCCTTGGCGGTGGTCTCCAAGATGGTATACAAGCTTCTGCCTTGGGGGTGTTCTTCCAGATGGTATACGAGCCTCTGCATGGGGATGGTCTTCATTCTGAAGGCTCCCGTGCACATGTTAACAATAAATGTATATGCCTTTTCTCCCATTAACTTGCTTTTTGTGAGTTGATTTTTCAGCAAACCTTCTGAGAGTGAAGGAGAGGCCTTCCTTTTGCCCCTACAATAGAAAGCAGAAGCCACAGGGCAGCTGGCTGCAAGAGTCAGACCTCCTCTGCTAGCTAGGTAGGAGAAAGTCCATGACAAAGTTGTGGCCACAAAGGTCTTGTCTTTGTAGAGGCTGGAGGCAAAGAGAGAGCATTTTCAAAGGGTTCCCTTCATTCAAACCACCATTGAGCTCAACCGTGTGCAGGGCATTGTTTTGAGTCCTGGTTTTAAGAAAAAGCACATGGCCTTGGAGCTTTAAAGAGGGGTCAGTCCTCTGGCTGCAATATGGAGAGCATATCTACAGAACAATAGAGGACATCGATCCTGCCCTCAAAGACTTGGTGCAGAAATACAGGCCAGGCGTGGTGGCTTACGTCTGTAATCCCAACAATTTGGGAGGCCGAGGTGGGTGGATCACCTGAGGTCAGGAGTTCAAGACCACCCTGGCCAACATGGTGAAACCCCATCTCTTCTAAAAATAAAAAAAATTAGCCAGGCATGGTGGTGGGTGCCTGTAATCTCAGCTATTTGGGAGGCTGAGGCAGGAGAATAGCTTGAACTTGTGAGGCAGAGGTTGCAGTGAGCCAAGGTGGGGCCACTGCACTTCAGCCTGGGTGACAGAGCGAGACTCCATCTCAAAAAAAAAAAAAAAAGAAAAAGAAAAAAGAAAAAAATACAGAGAGAGGTAGAGAAAGCGAAAGTGACAAACAAATGCATCAAGAAGAGCACAAAAAGAGGACTGCCTGATACAGTGGCTCACGCCTGTAATCCCAGCACTTTGGGAGGTGGAGGCAGGCAGATCACTTAAGCTCAGGAGTTTGAGACCAGCCTGGGCAACATGATGAAACCCCTGTCTCTACAAAAAAATACAAAAAATTAGCCAGGCACGGTGGTATACCTGTAGTGCCAGCTACTTGGGAGGCTGAGGTCAGGGGATCACCTGAGCCCAGCCTGAGCCACAGAACAAGACCTGTCTCAAAAAAAAAAAATTAGGGCTATGCCCTCATGGAAAGAGAAACAGTGGTGGTTCTCAGGGAGCATCCTGGCCATAGGGACCACACAGAAGGAAAATGTGCCTGGACTAGAGCTCTCTCAACATGTGAATGAAACTCAAGGACAAATGCTAACAGCATAGTTGGCCCAAAGAAAATCCGGTGACAGAAGGCGTCAGGCAACTTGTTAAGCATCCCCACTCCTCATCTGCCATCTTGGGGTTCACTTCGAGGGTGAATGCCATGGTCTTTGATGGGAGAATTAAAAGTGGTTCTCCATGACTGCAGCCTGGAGAATGCCGCTATGCATAGCTGATTTCAGGCATGCGCAACGAGGTCAGGGGCTCGGGATCTATCTGCGAATGAGGGCGACCTGGGCTGCTGGAGGGTCCCCAGGGAACACAGCCTCGTTCCTTGGGTTCAGCTCTAGAGTCCCTACATGTTCTCTTGAAGAAGCCACACACCACCTCCTACATTTCCCAAGGAATAAAGGGAGGGAAAGGTTTTGCCCAACCAGGGAGCCATAGCCAGGAGCCCATGGGTGCTGTCCATAAGGTGACTCAGGTATTGGGTGGGATGAGGGTTGGGGAACCTATGGGTCTTCCCTGAGGCTCTCCCTCAGAAAGCCAAAAACATTCTTCTTTCTCTATTTTTTATTATTATTTTTTAGACAGGATTTCACTCTTGTTGCCCGGACTGGAGTGCAATGGTGTGATCTTGGCTCACTGCAACCTCCGTCTCCCAGGTTCAAGCGATTCTCCTGCCTCAGCCTCCTGAGTAGCTGGGATTACAGGTGCCCGGCACCACGCCCAACTAATTTTTGTATTTTTAGTAGAGACGGAGTTTCACCATGTTGGCCAGGCTGGTCTCAAACTCCTGACCTCAGGTGATCTGCCTGCCTCAGCCTCCCAAAGTACTGGGATTACAAGTGTAAGCCACCACGCCTGGCCTCTTTTTATTTTTTTATTTTTAGAGACAGGGTCCCTGTCTGTCGCCCAGGCTGGAATGCAGTGGTGCAAACATAGCTCACTGCAGCCTCGGCCTCCCAACCTCAAGTGATCTTCCCATCTCAGCCTCTTGAGTAGCTGAGACTACAGACACTCACCATCATGTTCTGTTAATTCTTAATTTTGTTTTTAGAGACAAGATCTCTAACAGGGCAACTATTTTGCCCAGGTTAGCCTTGAATTCCTGGCCTCAAGCGATCCCCCTGCCTGGGTCTCCCAAAGAGCTGGGATTACAGGTGTGAACTACCACACCACTGAGCCAGCCTCCTCTTAGGACCGCCGGTTGACCCAAGACAGTATGTGAGACGCACCCTAGGAGCAGTTGTGTAGAAGCTATGGGAGAAGCTCATAGGAGGGGAAGAGCAGTGGAGGTAGAGTGGTTATGGAGGATACCTAGAAGAGGAGACGGAGCTAGACTTTGTTTTTATTTTTTATTAGTTTTTGTTTTCTTGAGACAGAGTCTCACTCTGTTGCCCAGGCAGGAGTGCAGTTGTGTGATCTCAGCTCACTACAACCTCTGCCTCCCAGGTTCAAGCAATTCTTGTGTCTCAGCCTCCCATGTAGCTGGGACTATAGGCACATGCCACCATGACCGGCTAATTTTTGTATTTTTAGCAGAGATGGGGTTTCACCATGTTGGCCAGGCTGGTCTCCAACTCCTGACCTCAGGTGATCCTCCAGCCTCAGCCTCCCAAAGTGCTGGGATTATAGGTGTGAGCCACTGCACCTGGCCTGAGCTAGATTTTGAATTATGATTCCCAATGGTTTCTACTTAGACATTAGAATCATTTCTTCCTTCCTCACCTGATCGTTCATTTTCTGTCCTCTTTGTGGGCACCTTTGATCTTCTCAGTTTCCAAACATTGGCAGCCCCAGGGCTCAGTCCTCAATGTTCCTCCACACTCCATTGGTGCCCATTCCTCTGATGAGTGAGAAATCACCCACAAATAGAAAACTCCTGGCTGATACCTTTTTTTTTTCTTTTTAGAGACAGGGTCTTGCTCTGTTGCCCAGGCTGGAGTGTGGTGGTGCCATCATATCTCGTTGCAGCCTTCAACTCAAGCAATCAAGTGATCCTCCCACCCCAGCCTCCCAAGTAGCTGGGACTACAGACATGTGCCACTACGCTGTTAATTTTTAATTTTTTTGTAGAGACAAGGTCTTGTTAAGTTGGCCAGGGTGGTTTTGAACTCTGGACCTCAAGCAATCCTCCCACCTTGGCCCCCCAAAGTGCTGGGATTATAGGCGTGAGCCCCCACGCCCAGCCAGATCTCTCTTCAGAAGTCCAGACTTGAATATCCAACTCCTCATCAACATCTTCACTAGGATTTCGGCCACCTTTCAAACTTCTGTCAAAACTTGATATCTGATCCTTCCTTTTAGTTAATAACAACAGGCTGGGCATGGTGGTTCACATCTGTAATCCCAGCACTTCGGGAGGCCGAGACAGGCAAATCACTTGAAGCCAGGAGTCCGAGACAACCTGGCCAACATGGCGAAACCCCCTATCTACTAAAAATATAAAAATTAGCCAGGTGTGGTGGTGCACACCTATAACCCCAGCTACTGAGGAGGCTGAGGCACAATAATTGCTTGAACCCGGGAGGCGGAGGTTGCAGTGAGCCAAGTTCGTGCCACTGCACTCCAGCCTGGGCGATAGAGCAAGACTCTGTCTTAAAATAAAAAAGCCAACCTCCTCCCTCTAGTTACTAAGCCCAAACACCTAAGCACATGACTCCTTTTCTCCCAGCTGCCATCAGATGTGTCACCATGTCACACTGGTGCCACTACTGTTACCACTGTAAACAGAGTAGCCATCATTTCATGCCTGGACTCCTGCCATAGCCTCTGAGCAGCCTTCCCGCCTCCCCTCCTGCCAGGGCGCCACCTGGTCTGCACCATCCGCGATCCTGGTCTCCCGCCTCGGTCCTTGCTGCTCCTCCAGCCGTCCAGCACCTCCCACCGCCACTGCTCCCTCCACAGGGAACACCCTTTCCCCCGGAAGCCACAGGCTCACCCCACCCTCCTTCAATTCTTTGTTCAGATGTCACCTTCTCAAGACGACCTACCCAGACCTGTCTTCCAAAAATTAAAACACAGCACTCCGCATTCACCAGCAGGTGAATGTTTAACAACCAGCTCCCAGCGGGGAGCCCTGAGGCGTAGCCACGGCTGATCTCTCTGGGGTAAGCAGTCCCATCACCCTTCACGGCAGATTTCCAGTGACCAACATGAGCTCACCGCAAAGAGATGCGCACAGCGGGCACCAGCACACGCTGCTGAACCCTGCTGAGTTTCTCTATACCGCGATCTCACCTTCTCACAGATGCAGACATTTACATATTGATTATATTACTGTTTATTATCTGCCTTCCCCCACTTGAATATAAATTCCACAGAGACTGGCTAATTGAGCTTGGTTTTAGTTTTTATTCCCTGATAGGTCCCAGGCACCTAGAGCAAGAGTTAGCAAACTCCACCTGGAGGTCAAATCTGGCCTGTAGCCTGTTCGGGGGGTTTTAGTTTAAAGAGACAGAGTCTTGCTATGTTGCCCAGGCTGGTCTCAAATTCCTAGGCCCAGAGGAGTGGAAGACACAGATCCCACCCTCTAAGACTTGGCACAGAGATACAGGGAGAGAGGCAGAGACGGTGACGAGCAAATGTGCCAAAACGGCACAAAATGAGAACTCAGTACTTGTGGGAAGAGGAGCACAGTGGTTCTTGGGGAGGTCTCTAGAGCAGGATCCTCCCCAGATCAGCCTCCCAAGTAGCTGGGACTGCAGGCATGCACCACTGCGCAGGCTTGCCGCCTGTTTGCATAAACCAAGTCTTGTTGAAGGAAGCCACACTCACTTGTTTACGTGGTGTCCGTGGCTGCTTTGCATTACAACAGCAGCAGGGTTCTGTGATGGATACCATATGGCCAACACCCTAAATACTTACCGCCTGGCCCCTTACAGGAAAAGCATGCTAACCCCTGACTTGGAGGAGTGCCGGGTACAAAGTAGGCTCTCGATAAATATTTATTGTGTAAATAGCTCAAAATCACAAAGAAAACCAACATGGAGACTTTTCTCCTCAAATCATGCTTGTCCTAGTGTGTTCAAGCTGCTATCACAGAATAGCAGCCAGGTGTGGTGGCAGGCACCTTGGTCCCAGCTACTTAGGAGGCTGAGATGGGAGGATCGCTTGAGCCCAGGAGTTCGAGGTTGCAGTGAGCTATGATCACACCTGTGAATTGCCACTGAACTCCAGCCTGGATGACATAGCAGTATGCACGACCTTGTCTTCCCAAAAAAAAAAAAAAAAGAATGCCACAGACTGGGTGGCTTGTGGCTTATAAACAACAGAAATTTATTTTTCCTAGTTCTGGTGGTTGGGAAACCCAAGATTAAGGCACCAGCAAATCTGGGGTCTGGTGAGGACTCACATGGATAGTGGTCTTCTCACTGTGTCCTCATACAGTGGCAAGGGTGAGGCAGCTTCCTGGGTCCTCTTTTATAAACTCACTAGTCCCATCATGAAGGCTCTGCCCTCTCATTACCTAGTTACCTCTCAAAAAACCCTCCTCCTACCTCCATCACCTTGAGGGCAAGGATTTTAGTGTATGAATTTCAGGAGGATACAAACATTCACCCACAGCAATGCTGTACCCAATATTCCTACCACCTGCTTCAAAAAACAAGACATCGTTCATCGTGTTACACCTGGAGACATCACACCTGTTTTACTCTCCCACTGAGAACGCTCTGGGACCAGATGAGGACACAGCCATGACCTCCCCTGAGAGCTTTTGAGGGGAGTCGTTCCATCTCCTCCTCCTCCTCCTCCTCCTCAGTCATCAAGGCTGGAGACACTGCACGTCCATCACTGTCCTCTCGCAAGCTCCTTGCAAGGTAGATCATTTCATCCCCATTCTAAGGAGAGCAGACAGAGGTTTCAGAAGTGTAAGTCTCATCCCAAAGGTCCCATGGCTAGTCAATGGCAGATGTGGATCTGAGCACAAGCCTTTGGACTCCAAAGCTCTTATTTGTGCATTTCTGCCAATCTGTGAAATATTCCTCCCCATTAGGGTGCATGTGCCCAAGGGTTGGAAATAATGGGACAGAATATATTCCGGGGGGACTCATTTCTTCATGAGGTGTCATGAATTGCTTTTCCAAAAAAAAAAAAAAAAATCTCTTGCAGATTTTCGATTCACTGCAGCCATAACAGTAGCGTAAGTTGCTAAAGAGACGGAGGGTAGGGGGTCGGGGAAGGGAGGCATCTCCACGCCGGCTGGCTGGGGCAATCAGCGCTGGCCCACACAGGGCGTGCAGCTGTGAATCTCTGTCAAGGAGGCAGCGTGCTCTCTAACAGATGAGGAGATGGTGTGAGAGGGAAACTGGTGTCTCCATTTGCCAAGGCCGAGAATTAAATAAAAATCTCCAGGACCAAGAATAGAATAAAAATCTCCCTACCCCAAGACCTGGCCTTCGTGTTATAGTCACTCCACCTCCAACATTCCACTCTCAAAGTTGGTTTTTTTTTTTTTTTTTTTTTTTTTTGAGACGGAGTCTCACGCACTCTGTCGCCCAGGCTGGAGTGCAGTGGTGTGATCTCGACTCACTGCAACCTCCACCTCCTGGGTTCAAGCAATCCTCCCACCTCAGCCTCCCGAGTAGCTGGGATTACAGGCGTCTGCCACCACACCCAGCTAATTTTTGTATTTTTAATACAGACAGTTTCACCATGTTGGCCAGGCTGGTCTCAAACTCCCAGCCTCAAGTGATCTGCCTGCCTCGGCCTCCCAAAGTGCTGGGATTACAGGTGTGAGCCACTGTACCTGGCCTCCAAGTTGATTTTAATTCAATGTGAGGTTGGATCGTACAAATTAGTTCAAGTCTGGAATGAGAGTAGACACTCGAATGCATTCTAATGACATAGACGTTCAGAGGTGGAGAGAGGCCCTGGGGATTGCCTGGGCTGGGGGTTCCAGGCTGGAGTGCACATCACATTCCTCACTCCCAGGAGCTGTGAGAAGGTGGCAGCAGCCCCGTGGGCTGAGTCGATTGGTCTGGGGTGGGCCTGGGCATTGATGTATTTTAAAAACTCCCTCAAATGTTTCTCAGGTGCAGCTGGACTTGAGAACCCCTGATCTAGTTCAACCTCCTGATTTTACAGACGAGAAATCCAACCCTGGGACTTTTAAAGGGTTTTCCTCCATTCACTGAGAGCCGTGCAGGGACCAACTCGGAGACGGCGGCAGGTCCCAGGCCACTGTCCTCCACTCTGGGCCATGCTCCATCCCCGCCAGGCAACCCGATGGCAGAGGAATCATCATCCAGGCTGGGAAAACTGAGGATATTTGGAATTTTTGCCAGCGTCTTTAAGTCCACTGAGGCCTCAGAGCATCTGTGTGGGGGAGGATGGAAACTGGTACTATGGCCCCATGTTACTGATTTGGAAAATGGCAGAGCTGCAAGCTGAAGTTGTCGAAGGCAGCGTAACCCAGTGTTAGGAGCCCTCGCTGTGGACTCAGATCCAGCTCTGCACACACTAGCTGTGCATCCTTGAGCAAATTACTGAACCTCTCTGAGCTTCAGGTTCCTTGTTTATTAAGTAGGGTTGACAAGAGTGGTGACTCTTAGCAGTGCTGTATTAAAGGGCCTGGTCCAAACTGAGCACAAAGTAGAATCTGTTATTATGAACAAGTGCTCCCACATTGCTCTGGCAGTTCCTGTATAGCCCAGATAGAAACACAGATTATCACAAATGAATAAGCTGAGAATCAAAGAAGACAAACCACTTGTCCAAGATCCCACAGCAAGTCAGAGACATGCCTGGGCCTAGAACACAGACCCCAGGGCTCTCACTCGGCCTGTGGGCTTCCCACACACGAATACCCAGTTTCCCGGGGGGCCCCAGGTCAGTAGATTCTTCCCCAGACCTTGTTGGTTCTAATGTGCTGCTTTTTTTGTTTTGTTTTGTTTTTGGTTTTTGTTTTTTTTGAGATAGAGTCTCGCTCTGTGGCCCAGGCTGGAGTACGGTGGTGGGATCTCGGCTCACTGCAAACTCTGCCTCCCAGGTTCAAGTAATTCTCCTGCCTCAGCCTCCCCAGTAGCTGGGATTACAGGTGTGCACCACCACATCCAGCTAATTTTTGTATTTTTAGTAGAGACAGGGTTTCATCATGTTGGCCAGGCTAGTCTTGAACTCTTGACCTTGTGATCCGCCTGCCTCAGCCTCCTAAAGTGCTGGGATTACAGGCATGAGCCACTGTGCCCAGCCTGTGCTGCTTTTAACGAGAGTGTAAAATCAATCCCTTGTGAGAACTCCTATTGGGGGAACACATGAAAGGAAAGAGGGAACCCACTGTCCCTGCCACCTCCACGATCAACCCTGGAAGAATAGTAATTAGGGTCATGAATCCTGGGCCACCTCCTGCTTCAAGAGTGGCACTGCCAGCGTGGCCCTGCACAACCCTCTCCACGGGGCCACAGGACACAGAAGAGCTGGTTTTTTTGCAAAGGAGTGCAGACTGCTGAGCTTTGGATTCACCGCCTGATGAGGGGCCATGCATCCTGCTTATGGGGGAGATGACCACCCACGATCCCCAGAGGAGCAGCCAGGGACACTTTGGAAAGCAGGTCCCAGTGCCAGCCAGGCCTCTGGACAGGCCATATTGGGATTGTCTCTGGAATCAACTAGAAGAGAGGCAAAGGCCACTGGGGAGATGGTGAGAAACCCTCTCCCCATTCTCCAAGGGTCTTTTCTTCCAACAAGATTCGCTCATGCCAGAGTCATTTCTCACTTATGCCTAGTGTCCCATTATTGGAACGCTAAGCATGTGGTAGTTATTTATATCCTACTGCTCAAGGTCATTGCCAAGGTCTGATTGCAAAAATTCAAAAAATTACAACCTCAGACATAAATGGGTTAAAAGAGACAACCAAAAGAAGTCAGGAGGAAATGGATCAACCAAGCAGCACTTGTGACACAGGCCACACTGTGCCCAGCACTGAGAGAGATTCAAGAGGCACCCACGGCAGGGGGGCGGGGTGTGACCCCCACTCTCCCAGTGCAGGGAAGTCTGTGCTCAGTAGCAACTGGCTGTGTGACCTGGACCATGCTCACTGCCCTCTCCGGGCCTCAGCAACTCCTTTATAGAGTGACCAGGCCACACGAAGCTCTGACAGTCCATGACGTTTGGGCCTGTAGGAAATGAACCAGGCAGGGCTGGTAGCCAGGGAAGCCAAGTAGGGGAGTCAGCTGTTCAGGGCGGGGCTGTGTCCCAGACCCCAGCGCAATGGCAGCACGGGAGGTGGTCCCCACGGCCTCCACCCAGCCCCTAGAGGTTTGAGGAAGAGCACACTGTGTCCCCTTGGGAAATGTCTCTTTAGAAACTGGAATTATTTTGACCTGGAAGAGAGGAATGCCACAGGGACCTTGGATGCCAACGTAGGGCATTTAGATTCTACTCTACTGGGATTTGGGAGCACTATGGGATTTTTGAGAGCAGGGAAATAATCCACCCAGGGTTTAAAATGATTGCAGGCTGGAAGACCAGAGGAGAGAGTCTAGCCTGGGTGCTGCCCAAAGGTGGGGGTGGGGGCCTCTTTGGAGCCCCTCCATTCAGCCCGATACATTCCCATTAAATTAGAAAATTGGAGCCTATTTAAAGGCTTTTTCCCCCCAAACATTTTCTAAGGACTTGAAGGCAGCAAGAGAGCACGAAAACGTGCATCCGGCCAGAGGGAGCTCCATTTGCCAACCTGAAATCTCTGCTTCTCATTAATTAGGGGAGCTGAGAAATCATCCTTCAAAAACTGGCTTTCCAACCAGAAATTCCAATGGCTCCACCTTTTGTGGGAACAGTGCTGCTGGCCACCTCTGGAGCCCAAGCCTCAGATGGCAAAGTGCCCTGGCCGCGCAATTGAGATAGCCGCTCGGTGCCATCTTTGCTTGTCAATGGCCGTGTGGAGAGCCATCCACTCACGACCTCTTTATCTGTCTGCTTCACAAGCCATCCACTGCCCAGCACTCCTCCCCGGAGCCCCGCTGGCCGAGATGCCAATCAGGATGCCAAGCACTGGCCACGGCCTCCTCTCCTGCTTCCGGCAGCAGCATCTGCATCTTTGTTTGGCTCCGGCCTCGCTCTCTGGCTGGCTGCACTCCTGGCCTGGCAGGAGCAGCTTGGGGGGCTGCGGTGGCAGGTGGTGACAGCTCCCTACGTCAGGCTTCCAGCGCTGTGTGGCCTCTTTCCTGCTCAGCCACACATGGGCTGCCTGAAAGCAGAGGGCAGGGCAATGTGCCCACCAAAGGTACTCATGCAATCCGGTGTGCTCTTAGCCCGCCAGACAACACCTGGATCTCAGCCCCACAAATGGACACAGAAGATGTGTCACCAAAAAAAATCCATCTTTGGTCTCTGTCCCTGGTTCCTGGCACAGAGCTGCTAAAACCCTTAAAATTTCCTGAATGACAAAAGTGCTAAGCACATACCTGGTTCTAATATGTGGTCTTTGACCCCAGTATCTGACACGGAGCTCCTAAACCCTTTGGGAGGATAGGAGCATCTTTTGTTCTAATGAGCGATTCTTGGTGGGCTCCTGGGTGGGGGCTGGTCGCTAGAAAGATCAAGCCAGGATTAGAAGCTTGGAACTTTCAAGCTTCCACACCCATCCTCGGGGAGGGGAGAAGGGCTGGAGATTGAGTTAATCATAGAGAATGCCAGCGAGGTGCATTACACTCACGCCTGTAATGCCAGCACTTTGGGAGGCTAACATGGGAAGACCACTTGAGCCCAGGAGGTTGAGACCAGCCTGGGCAACCTCGTAAAACCCCATCTCTACAAAAAATTTAAAACTTAGCTAGGCATGATGGCACATGCCTGCAGACCCAGGTACTGGGTAGGCTGAAGGAGGAGGATTGTTTGAGCCCCAGAGGTCAGGGCTGCACCAAGTTGTGACTGCACCACTGTACTCCAGCCTGGACAACAGGGAGACCCTGTCCCCCTCCAAGAAAAGAATAATCCGTCATGCCTAAGCCTCACACAATCCCTAGAACATGAGGTCTGGAGAGCCTCTGGGTTGGTAAGCATTCCCACCAGCCAGCAAGGTGGGAGACCCCGACTCCATGGGGGAGACCCCGAATCCACGGGGAAGAAGCTCCTGTGCCCGGGACCCTTCCGGACCTCACCCTGTGCACTCTTCATCTGGCTGCCCATTGGCATCCTCTATCATATCTTTCATAAGAAACCAGTCAAAGTCTTCTGCATTCTGTGAGTCATCATAGGAAATGATCCAACCTGAGGATGGGGTTATGGGAACCCCGATTTGTAGCCAAGTCAAGTAGAAGTGTGGGTGACCTGGAGGCCCACTGCTATGACAGGCATCTCACACGGGGTGCGGGACAGTCTCGTGGCACTGAGCCCTTCACCTGTGGGGCCCGCAATAATCCAGCTGGTCAGTGTCATAGCTGCCTTGGAGACAGCAGGTGGTGTCCAGAGAGTTGGAGAATGTGTGGGTGTGGGAAAAGCACCCATGCATCTGGTGGGAGACACAGAGAAAGCAGTGTGCTTGTGTTTAGAAGGGGGCGCCCCCGGAGCGTATGTGCAGAGCCCTGAGGCTTCCCACGAGGGAGGGGGACGGGGAGGAGAGAAGGCAGAGAGACAGACGGCCACTTCCCAGGACCACTGCTATGAGGGCAGGAGGGTGCTGACTCTGAGAGGAAGAACCAGGACCTCAGGGTGGAAACCACAGACAGACTAATTGCATTTCCATGAAGGAAAGACGTGTTCAGCAAAGGTGTGTGGGCCGCCTCTGGAGATGACATCTGTCCCAGTGAAGTATCGGAGTGGAGGCCAGGAGCCAACGGCGAGGGCCATTGAAGGCTGGACTCCACCTCAACCCATGCCTCCAGGGCAGCCCAGGAAGTGTGCATTGATCTGCAACCTCCAAGAGGAGATCAATTCCACCCCCAATTCTGCCATGCCTTTGTTGACAGTGGGATTCAGCAAGTCACCTAACCTCTCAAAGCCTCAGGCTTCTTGTCTGTAAAATGACAGGTCTCAGAGAAGACGACCTCTCAGTCATCTCCAGTGTTTTTTTTTTTTTTAAGACAGGGAGGGTCTCATGCTGTCACTCAGGCTGGAGTGCAATGGTGTGATCACAGCTCACTGCAGCCTCAACCTCCCAGGGTCAAGTGATCCTCCTGCCTCAGCCTCCTGAGTAGGAGAGACTACAGGCATGCACCACCATGCCCAGATAATTTTTGTATTTTATGGAGACAGAGTCTTGCTATGTTGCTCAGGCTGGTCTTAAACTCCCAGCCTCAAGTATTCCTCCCACTTCAGCCTCCCAAAGTGCTAGGATTGCAGGTGTGCGCCACCGTACCTGGCCTCCAATCTCACGTGTGGCAGCGCAACCAAGCCCCCCTTCTCGCCCCTCTCCTGTGGCCAGAGAGACGCTGGGCCTGAGGCCCCTTAGAGCTGACTCAGTGGATGAAGGTGCTTCGAGGTAACCCAGTCAGAAGGCAGTGCTGGGGGCGGGGCTGTGGAGAACTTCCTATTGCATAATAAGGTTGGTATTAGGCCAGCAGGGAGGCTCTGAATCTCAAATGTGAAACCGATGAGGACTTTTGGCAGAAATGACCCCTTGCAATGTAAGATGTATCTGACTGATGTTAGGAACTTCAAGTAAATCAAGGGAGAAAAAGGGCAATTGCAACTGAGAGCGGAAAATCCCCACCGCCACCCCTGTCATCCACCAGGCAGCGGAACGGATGGTGTACCTGGCTCGTGATTGTCTCCAGAAGTGAAGAAAGCTTACAAAACAGCAGAAGAAACTAGAAACTTCTCAAATTCTAGGGCAGTCTGAGGGTGGAGGTGGAGCAGAGGAGAAGAGGAGTCAGGGAAAGGAAGGGGTTCAAAGGGCGGAAAAACTGGGTGGGAAGGAAATAGTAAAGGCAGAGAGGGCATCACACGCCGGGCCAGGAGTGTCCTCCCCAGGGCCATCCCAAAGGCCTGAGCCCAGATGGCCATGCTCTCAGAGAGTAAAAGGGACACAAGGTCACTAGACCAGGACTAGGCATGGGAGGAGTGTCTATTGCCTGACTTTTCTCTTCTCACCCCTACCTCTGAAGCTTTGCCTTCTCACCAAAGACCTTACGATCTATGTGAACACCCTGGTCTCTCCTGTGCTCATGTGTATATTTAAGCAGATAGTGGCCAAGCTGGTCACCAGCTACAAGCATAGACTAAGCCCCAACCCCAGCTCCAGGCAACCCAGGCAAGAAAATCATCTTTAGCATGGGCTATGAGCCCCCTTCAATGGCTGAAAAAATAGTAAGGGAGAGTCCTTTAGGCTCTCTCCTCCCGCTCTTAGCTCACATCCTGGGCAAAAAGATATGGAGCCTGTTGCGTGGGTTATAGAAGAAAAGGGGGAAAGGCTACCATCTTGGATCTCCAAACCTTGAAGCAAAGCTATGTCTGAATCACATCTAGGGTCCCACGGAGTCAGAGCTGAGTCCTTCCACACTGCAGAGCTGTTTGGCATCCAGAGCCATGGTTATGGAGATTGGAATTGCCTCTCAAAGCAAGAAGGACTTGGAATGGGCAGCTGGGAACTTGGCTCTGGAATGTTCTTAGAAGGTGGGTGTGAGCACTCCTCTTCTGGCACAAAATTTTCTTTTCTTCCTTCTCTTTTTTTTTTTAAAGAGGAGATCTTGCTATGTTGCCCATGCTGGATTCAAATTCCTGGGCTCAAGAGATCCTCCCACTTCAGCCTCTCAAATAGCTGGAACTACAAGTCTGCCATCATGCCAGGCTAATAGTTTTTTTTTCTTTGTAAAGACAGGGGTCTCACTATGTTGCCCAGGCTGATCTCAAACTCCTGGCCTCATGTAGTCCTCCTGTCTCAGCCTCCCAAAGTGCTGAGATTCCAGGAATGCACCACAGTGCCCAGCTCTGGCACAAAATGTTCAAACATAGATGATGTCTTAGCTACAACAGAATACCACACACCAGTGGCTTACACAACATTTATATATCATGGTTCTGAAGGCTGGGAAGTCCACGATAAGGTGCCAGCTGATTCGGTTCCTAGTGAGGGCTCTCTTCCTGGTTTACAGATGCCACCTTCTTGCTATAGCCTCATATGATGGAGAGAGAGATCATCTCTCTTGTGTCTCTGATAAGGGCACTAATCCCATTGATCAGGGCTCCACTGTCAGGACCCAATCACCTCCCAAAGGCCCACCTCCAAATACCATCACCTTGGGGGTTAAAGCTTCAACAAATGAACTTTGAGGGAACACAAACATTGTCCATATCAGATAGCTTCCTGAAAGAAGAGGCAGACCTGTTAGAATAAAGAGTTCTGGGAAGATTTGGGAAAAGTTAAGTTTCTCAGTGCCTGGAGGAAAGGGGTTGAAGAGACCCATAAGCAGGAGTGACATTCGAGGGAGCTGTGGCAAGGCAGTGGAGAAGGAGGCAAAGACATCACGAAGCCTAGCACGATGCAGCCAGAAGTCTGCTTGGAAAAACTGACAGTTCACAAACAACCTCAGGCTCCACGAACAGCCTGAGGGCCTTCCAGAAGCTTCGTGATTAGCCCTAGTGGAAGAGGAGAAAGTGGAGGCCATAGAAATTTTAAAGAAACAGAATACTGCTGAAAGCTCAAGTCTTAGGGATGAAAAAAGAAATAGTTACAGAGACAGAAGTTAGCAGCTGCCACAACAGAGTGGGGATGGGGGGCCCACCCTCCTCCTAGAAGAGGGAGCCTGACGTCCAACTCAAGGCTTCACCCTCCCATGTCGGTTATTACTGTCCAGCGGGATGGTAGAAAAGATGGGCTGTGTATGTCCTGTGGAATATTCCTCGGTGGTGAAGATGTGGATCAGTCAGAAAATAGGTTAGGGTCATAGATTAGAGCCTCTGGGCCAGCCCTCACTGAGGACCAAAGCTGCCCCTCGGCTCTTGGCCCCAATCCCCTGGGGCCAAGAGATCATTAAGATCATTAAGAGTTGGCAGCCAATCTTCCCAGCTGGCTGAGAACATTTCTCAGCTCCCCAAAGGCAGAGGAGCTTGTCTGCAGTCAGGGCCTAGCTCCATGGGAACCTGAGTCATGCCAGGCCACACTCTTGGCAGAGCCCTGATGGGTGGATATCGAGGGCTTGGACTCAACGGTGCCTCATCCTCAACTTCATGCCCTGGATCCAGCTCTGCTTCATTAATCTTTCCCTTCTAGAAATGCTTCCTCATGCACTACTTTTCCAGCCTCACTGCAGCAAAGTTACCTCTCCACTTGATGCACTTGTTAAAACATACACAGAAATAGAAAAAAGAACCCAATGAACTTCTATCACCTAAAGTCAACAATTTTCAACTCATGGCCACCCTTGTTTCATCCATATCTCCCTTTCATTTCCCCAACCTCTACTCCAGACACCCTATCGTTTCATCCATAAATATTTATAAACGCATCTGGAAGAAGATCAGAGTTTTCTTAATCCATAATACCATTATCATCCTTTTAAAAATGATATCCATCTCTTGCTGGGTGCGGTGGCTCACGCCTGTAATCCCAACACTTTGCAAGGCCGAGGCAGGAAGATCACTTGAGGTCAAGAGTTCGAGACCAGCCTGGCCAACATGGTGAAACCCCATGTCTACTAAAAATACAAAAATTAGCTGGGCATGGCGGTGCATGCCTATAGTCCCAGCTACTCGGGAGGCTGAGGCAGGAGAATCACTTGAGCCCGGGAAGTGGAGGTTGAAGTGAGCTGAGTTCATGCCACTGCACTCCAGCCTGGGCAACAGAGGGAGACTCTGTCTCAAAAATAAATAAAAATGATATCCATTTCTGAATATTATCAAGTATCCAGTCAACGATCCTGCAGTCTGGCCTTTGCTGATGTCATCCCCAAGATGTCATTTAAGATGTTCCTTGGTCCCTTGAATTTCTGGTAAGTTGATGTGTAACCCTAGAGACTTCATCTGATTCAGGCATGATTCTTTTTGTCAAGGAACTTCAAAGGCGGTGATGTTCCTTCCACTGGGTGGTGCATAGTATTTGATCAGCTCTTGTGTTATCGGTAGACATCAATGATCATTGCCCAGATCCATTCATTCATTCAAGGTTGTCAAAGGGTGTTGATCTAACCCTACGATTCCTTCCTCATTTATTAGCTAGAGTGCTTCTAAAAAACAGACACTTGGAGATACGGAATATTTATTCCATAATGGAAAAAGCAGAAGGAATGTTTGATTCTTTCTCTTCTTATACCAGTTCCCCAAATACTGAATGGTTTTCCCAGCATCTTCCAAAAGTGGTCGATGTGGGTATCATTTTTAGTGCCATCATCAAGGTTTGAATTTCAACATATCTGATGCGTTTTAATCCATTGTAACCAATCCCTTGCAGCTACAGTTCTCACTGGTGCTTGAATCGCCTCATCTTTGGCCAGTAGGAACTACTTCGGCTCCAGCATCCGCTTCGGTAGGCTCCTTGCTTTTCTGCTGTGACAAGATGCACCAGGCCTCCTTGCACATTCATCTCGCTCTTGTTTATTTCAACAGCAGGTCCCCTGACCCCAGCCTCCAAGCTGTCTGCGTCCTTGCTGCAGCTAGATTAATCTTTCTCTAAATTAAATTTTAGCTCTGTTTCTCTTCTTGGGAGGGAAAGAACATGCACAAGCTTCAGAACTGGGAGAGCTGAGTTTGAAAACTGGCTGAATCCATGACAACTTATGTAACCCTGGCCAGTTACATCACCTTTCTCAGCCTCAGTTACCTCATGTGTAAAAATAGGAGTAATAATATCTCACCTTACAGGACTGTGGTAAAGATGAAACAAGTCCTCTTTTCTCCCATCCTACAAAGTCCTCTCTGGGCACACACACTCTGTTGTAGCCATTTTCATAAATGCCTACTAAAGCGTCCAGCTTAGAAACTAACAAACAATAAAGCATGGCAGTAGGCATTCCTTTTCTTCCTTCTCTTTCCAAGAAAGATCAGTGGCTCCTAATGTCCATCCCATCACCCAAACCTGTAGGCCCCCTTTGGTCTGGCCCCACCTTACCCACCTAGTCTTGTGTCTGGACTGCCCTCCTATGCATCTTCCACTCCTGCCCAGCCAGCCTGCTCTCACCTGAGTTACGAACTTCCTCATCAACCATCACTTCCACAGCCCCCTTTATCTTAAAAGCCTCATGCTTCTTCTGTTTATTCCAACCCTACCTAAGACCCAGCTCAAATCCTTCCATTTCCCTGAACTTTTCAGACCTCATCTTCTTCCCATCCCAGAAAAACCTGCCCGGGCACCCATATTTTGTTACAGCCATGTTCGTGAACACCCACTCATCTGGGGAGAAGACACTTCAGGAACTGCTCTTTCAGAAGCTGTAATGGTCAGCAAACGGACCCTGGGCATGACAGTGCGTGACAGTGGCTGTGGCAGAGCTGGCTTCAGGGTGTGTTTATGTGTGCATACCTGGGGCACACAGGCACGTCTTTATATTTGTGTGCATGTGTATGTGTATCTGTGGGTGCACATGTACATGGGTGTGCATGCATGTGCTCATGCATATAGGGATTGTACAGGTATGTAAGTGTGCATGTGTCCATGTGTGCATACTGGCATCTGTGCATGTGTGCACAAGCATTTGTGCGTGCTTGCACACGCATGTGTATGTGTGTGCATAGCCATATATGTGTGACTGTGTGCGCATGCACATGCGTGCATGTGTGCACATGTGACCAACACCCTGCAGGAGGCCAGTCTCCCAGCCTGTCCTCTCTGACTTAGAATCACTCAGCTTTCCTGAGGCTCTGCCCCTCCCTGAGACTTCAGCCACAACATGGAAGGACGACAACCCTGATCTTTGTAGAGATCCCATGACAGTCTCCCTGGGGGTCTCGGTTTCCTAAACTAGACGTGGCCCCCATCTGGAACAAAGAGAAAGCCATTAAATGACTAGAGAAAGCTTCCCCACCCAGATGTGGCAGTCAGGCCAGCAACCAAAGCCGAACTCAATGCAGAACTTCACGGTCAAAGAACCAGCCCACGGGCAGCAACGAGGTTAAACCCTCAGCAGGGATGGCCTCTGCTCCCGAGAAAAGGACAGCACCGCCCAGCCACAGGGCACCACAAAACCCAGAGAGGCAAATGATGCGCGATGCCCACCCACAGCCCTCCCTGGCTCCCCCGGGGCCTGTCTCCAGGCTGAGTCCACAAGCAGTTCCCAGCGACTGCTGTGCAGAAGGGAAAACGAACTGCCTTTCAAACAAAGCCCAACTGTGGGCTCTCATGGGAAGTGAGAAAATTGAGCTTCAGGGTGGGTGATCTTTTGTTTTCGGGAAAAATGGGCTTTCTTGGGCTTTTGATAGGCTTTCTTGGGTCTTTTGGGTTTAAAAGACATGCCTGCCCCTCCCCGCAAATGCCTCACCCAGATAAAAGGGGTTCAATGAAAGCCAGGTTGAAAGGCTCCGTGTAAAGAGCTGCAATTCAAGCAGCAAGACTTGGATCTTTCCCTGGAGGACTGGGAGGCAGGGTGCTGGAATGACGAAAAGGAATCAGGATGGCACCCCCAAGAAGAAGGGCTCCTGAGGACATGGACGGCTGCATTTCCAGTTGTCACCGTCGGCACGGCGATGCATCCACCTCTGAAGTCAGCAGGAAGAGGCCCTGGGCCAGTGTGCTTCAGGGGACGGAGAAGTGGGCCACATCCCAGGGCTCTGGCCACACAGGAACTGAGGCGGGAGGGGCCTCAGAAAAGGAGGCTGCAGCGTGGATGGTGGAAGGGTGGGGAGCGGACCCCCTGTTATTCTAGAGGAAAGCACCTCAGAATGCCTGGGGAGGGGCTGTGCTCTCTCTCCAGCTGAGTGTAAATGGGGTCTCAGGTTGCTTTACAGGATGTTAAAGGAACAGACACCCTCCCTCCAAAATGTATATTCCACTTGGGAACATACTGATGACAAAGATTCTTTGCCTGGCTAAACCGTAATCAGGCTTCTGAATCTTCTGAACCGAGGCTCATCTGTGCACCTCCTTATAAAATCCAGTTTCAGAAAGAACCCCCAACCCCGGACATCTGATCACCCTCGAGATCTGACCAGGGTCCTTCCTTATCCTCCACCACCCGCTAGGTGATGTGTGATCACCCTGGCCTGCTTTTGGCAAGAGCCCTGCAAGACCTAAGTGTCCATCAACAGATGAACAGATGGAGAAACTCTGGTACCTATAGACAATGGAGTACTATTCAGCAATGAAAAAGAATGAGATCCTGTCATGTGCCACAAGGTGCATGGAACTGGAGGTCATCATATTAAGTGAATTAAGCCAAGCACAGAAAGACAAACATTACATGTGCTCGCTTATTTGTGTGATCTAAAAGTCAAAACAGTTGAATTCAAGGAGATAGAGAGTAGAAGGATGGTTACCACAGGCTGGAAAGGGTAGTAAGGGGGTGCATGGCAAGATGAGGACGGTTAATAGCTACAAAAAAATAGTAGAATGAATAAGGTCTAGTATTTAATAGCACAACAGGGCGACTATGGTCAATAATAATTGTACATTTAAAAATAAAGCATCACTGGATTGTTTATAACACAAAGGATAAATGCTTGAAGGGATAGATAGCCCATCGTCCTTGATGTAATTATTATGCATTGCATGCCTGTATCAAAACATCTCATGTACCCCATAAATCTTGTGGGTACACCTACTAAGTACCCACAAAAATCAAAAAAAGAATCCTGCTAGGTGGGTCTGGCTAGAATCCCCCTTCCCTCTGATGTTCCTCTTAGTAATTCTCCGTCCACCGACACCCACTCCCCTTACGCTGCACTGTGACTATAAACGCCACTGGCCCAGGCTGCATTCAGAGGTGAGCCCGATCTCTCTGCCCCATGGCACGACCCCACTGCAGCCGTCTCCATGTCTGTCACCACATCCTGAATAACGGCTTCCTTCCTGTGCTTTACCAAATGTCACTGAATCTTCTTTTTCTTTAACACAAGGGCAGACAATTGGGGTGCAGGTGTTTACTGATTAAAGGAAGTGGCTGCTGGGGAAGAGGCTCTTTGGAACTGGCTGATGCATGGCCCAGCACTGATCTTCAATAATGGGTCAACCACTCCCAGGGCTTGGTGGGGTTGAGAGCAGGTGGAGGTTCCCAGCAAGGATGCAGCATGAAACACAAGTCAGTGCCTGATAACGCTAACTACTGCGCAGCCCCAGGTCACATGGTAATGCCGGTCCCTGCTCCATCACAGGCTCCTGAGAGCGCCAGCACTCCCCCAGGTGCCAGCCCTGCCACTCCAGAGACCCCCGCACCCAGTCCCTCATGGCCCTGAGGCTCAGTTTCCCCACTGCTACCAGGGAGTCTTGCCCTCGCCCCACCCTCCAGGGAACAGACCTGACTGTGACAGATGCTGGTACACGTGCCATGAAAACACACGACAGCCACCTTGATTCCTAACATATAAATATAACGGGCTTTGTGCTTCTTGCCAGAGCAAGAGACATAGGCAGGCTTATCTCCCACAGCGCGCACTGCCAGGCATCTCTGCTGGGGCACCTGAACCACTGCAAAGAGGCAGGTGCCACGCGAGCCAGGCCTCCCAGGAGGCTCTGACTGCAGAATTCTTAAAGCATTCCTCCCTACTGAGCACCATGGAAATCCAGGCTCAGAACAGCCAGCTGAGGTTGCTCCCGCTGAAGTCCCAGGAGACTCTTTATCGTCAGCTTGCTGGTTTACTCCAATTATTTTTAAATGAGCCAAAGGCCGAGATCCTCTCCAGTGTTCTCAGGAAGGCTGCCATTGTCCATAGGAACAGAGCTTACTGAGTTATCACATCCAGACCCTGCATCCACACCAAGGCACACTCAGAGGACCCCAGAAAGCATCACTGGACCAGGGCAGGCCAGTGACAAGGGCAGGCCAGTGAGGTGTCCCGGGTACAAACATGAGAGGCTATGCAAGTCTCAAGCTAGTCTGGGGGTCTCCAAATATTGTGCACCTGGACACCTGACCTGATTCTCCTAGACCCAGCCCTGCTGGGAAATAATCCTTTCCTTCTCTTATTTTTTGGAGACAGGGTCTGGAGTGCAGTGGTGCAAACATAGCTCACTGCAGCCTCAATCTTCCAAGCTCAAGCGATCCTCCTACCTCAGCCTCCCCAGTAGCTGGGACTACAGGTGGCACCACTATGCCTGTTTTTCCATTTTCTGTAGATGTGGGGTCTCACTATGCTGTCCAGGCTGTTAATCCTTTCTTGGTTGGATAATATGTAGGTTCTGGGAGTCTTCCCTAACATTCATCCTAAATTCTTCTGCTTCAAACTGAACAAAGTTTGCAGTTCACATTGAGAGACAGACAGAGAATGACAGAGATACAGAGAGACACTCCTGGACCCCCTGTGAGACACCGTGTGTATCATGCTTAGGTAGCTCTCTCCTCAATCTTACCTTCACTCCTTATTCTTCGCAGCCTCACCTCTCTAAATCTACTAGCAGGGTTCGCTCCAGGAGACTTCATGCCAGCATCTCCCTCCATACTGAAGGGTTTCATTGTCCTTAGTACTATTTCATTCTGTGCATCCCTTCACTCATTCTGTGCCTAGTGGCTGCAAAGCTCTGAATGGGGCACTGGGGACAGCAGGGTCACGGCAGACAGTGGCCACCCCGTGACCTTCATGAGCCCTTCCTCCAAAAAGAATGAAAATATTTCATGACTGTGTTGGTATAAAGACAAATGTATAAATATTATTATTATTTTTGAGACGGAGTCTCACTCTCTTGCCCAGGCTGGAGTGCACTGCCTCCCAGGTTCAAGCAAGTCTCCTGCCTCAGCCTCCCAAGTAGCTGGGATTACAGACACCTGCAGCCACACCAGACTAATTTTTGTATTTTTGGTAGAGACAGGGTTTCGCCATGTTGGCCAGGCTGGTCTCAAACTCCTGACCTCAAGTGATCTGCCCACCCTGGCCTCCCAAAGTACTGGGATTACAGGCATGAGCCACTGCACCCAGCCTAAGACAAATGTATAAATATTAGCTATGACATTTTCTTCAGCCTAAGAGTTCATTCTTTTCTTCTGATTTAAAAAAAAATGAAGATTAAAATATTTCTGTGAGCCCTTCCAAGTATCAGGGCTCCTAGGTACCGTGCCGTGGCAAAGGCAGCTGGCCTTGGGGAGGCCATGATCTTGGACCTGACTGCACATTATGAGGTCCTGGGGGCTTTTAAAACCCCTATAACCCAAGTGTCACTCAAATCATGACATCAGAACCTCAGGGGATGGGACCCAAATGTCAGTAATTTTTAAAGCTCTTCAGTGGAGTCAAGTGTGTGGTCAAGGTCAAGAATCAATGGTCAGATGACGCCACCCTGGAAAGAGACAAAGGGACTGGGGGTCGTGGCCTGTGTGGTGTGCGGGCACTCAATGAAGAGCCAGCAGGCCTGCTGCAAAAGCCCTCCCAGGGCAGACTTGGGTGTGTTTCTCCCTCTGGGCCAGGATCCTTGGCCATCACTGGGGTTTGCAGGCATTTTATCACCACTCCAACTTCCAAATTAAGCATAAGCCGCTAGACTGGAGACATCCCCACAGCAGCACAGACCCTTAGAGGACATATGTTGTCTCTTTAAAACTTATACCACATTACACATAGAATTTACCATCAGAACCATTTTTAAGCATATAGCTCGGTGGTGGTATAGTTTGGCTGAGTCCCCACTCAAATCTCACCTTGAATTGTGATAATCCCCATGTGTTAAGAGCAGGGCCAGGTGGAGATAATCAAATCATGGAGGAGGTTTCCCCTGTACTGTTCTCGTGGTAGTAAGTCTCACGAGATCTGATGGTTTTATAAATGGAAGTTCTCCTGCACATGCCCTCTTGCCTGCCACCATGTAAAACATCCCTTTGCTCTTCTTTCATCTTACGCCATGATTGTGAGGCCTCCTCAGCCATGTGGAACTGTGAGTCCATTAAACCTCTTTCCTTTATAAATTACCCAGTCTTGGATATATCTTTATTAGCAGCGTTAAGAACAGACTAATACAAGGGGCATGAAGCATATTCACCTTGTTATGCAACCATCATTGCCATCCACCTCCAGAACTGTTTCATCTTCTCAAACCGAAACTCTTGCATCCATTAAACAACTCCTCATCCCCTCTCCTTCCAGCCCTCAGCACCCACTATTCTACTTTCTGTCTCTATGATGTTTGACTACTCTAGGGGATTCATGTAAGTAGAATTATACAGTATTTATCCTTTTATGTCTGGCTTATTTCACTTAGCGTAATGTCTTCAAGGTGCATCTACGTTGTAGCATGGGTAGAATTTCCTTCCTTAAAAAGGAAGGCTGAATAATATCCCATTGCATGGATAGACCATGTTTTGTTTCTCCACAAGTCTTGGTCTTTTTTATCCACTGCCATATTGCAGCACCTAAGATGGTGCCAGCACACAGCGGGTGTCCAAGCATGGGGTAAGGAATGATGGAAATGGAATAATCCATGTGAAAAGCATTTTTTGGGCACACAGTGAGCCTTCCAGTCATATTAGCCTTTGCTGTGATCAGCCACCTTCATTCCACACATCATGTAAATGGGTTCACACACAGAGAATGGGTCTCAGCATTGCCAGGAAGCCACTGCACTTCCTCTGGGCCACACTGCTGTGCACACAGAGTGGGGCAGGAGAAGTGACAGAGTGGAATTGAATGTCACTGGTGCTTTTGAGCTTGGACCTGGAAGTTCTACCAGCTTCTCCCAGAGGAGCTGCTTCTTAGAGCCAGGCTGGTCCCTCTCACTTTAGTGACCTCTTTCTGGAGACCCACTGCCCTCAGCCACCCTTGGCCTAACTTGAGGATCCCCTACTTTCCTCACAGATGAATCAACCCTTCCAAGAAGGGCAGGTGCAACATGGGCCATGGGTGCATCACGAACTACATGACAAGGATGCGGCATAGGGGTCAAAGGATGGCCCTTGGCCCTCCCTTTATTTATTTTTATTTTTATTATTTTAGAGCCAGGGTCTTGTTCTGTCACCTGGGCTGGAGTACAGTGGCATGATCATAGCTTACTGAAGCCTCAAACTCCTGGGCTCAAATGATTCTCCCAGCTTAGCCTCTGGAGTAGCTGGGATTACAGGCACTCAGCACCACACCCAACTAATTTCTAGATGTTTTGTAGAGATGGGATCTTGCTATGTTGCCTAGGCTTGTCTCAAACTCCTATCCTCAAGCAATCTGCCCACCTAAACCTCTCAGAGTGCTGGGATTACAGGTGTGAGCCACGGTGGCTGACCTATGTCTTAAATATTTTCTAGAGATTGGGTTTTGCTATCTTACCTAGGCTAGTCTTGAACTCCTGTTCTCAAGCAATCTGCCCACCTCAGCCTCCCAGAGTGCTGAAATTACAGATGTGAGCCAACGCACCTGGCCTTGTTTTTAAATTTTTTATAGAGATGAGTTCTTGCTATGTTGCCCAGGCTGGTCTCAAATTCCTGTCCTCAACCAACCCTCCTGTCTCGGCCTTTGTTCCTCCCCTTCTACACCTGCAGAAAGCCTGGATTTTATATAGGTCATTTTTCATGACAGGGAGCAAGAAGCCATTTCCAATTCCTTTTTGAACAAATCCCAGGATATGAAGCTTCTCTGTCCTAAAGATGGTCAGCAGGCAGCCTGTCTTCCTTGTCACACTATCATGATGCATAGCCAGGCGCCAGGACAGTGCCAGCATCGAAGGCCATGGTTCCAGCACACGGTGACGCTGCGGGCTGGTGAGGTCTCTCATGGGAGGCTGCTGCCAGGGAGCACGGGAAAGAGGATGTTCTGTCTTTCCACAGAAAACTCCAGAACCTTTAACCTGCCAGAGCCTCATGGCCCAGAGATTGACAGAGGCCGCTCTGTCTTCTGTTGTCAGAGTTGGACAGCTCAGCACAGCAACCTTTTGACACGAAGTAATAATTGTCAGAAGAGGGTCAGGGCTTTACCCACTGAGAAAACGTGAGAGTGCCCCAAAGAGGAAAGTAGGCTCTGCCCATTAGCGGGTCAGGGAACCCTCCCAGGCTGACATTTGCGGTGTCGCTGCCTCATCAAGAAACTTGACGTTGGTGACAACCCCTGTGCAGTCACCTTGATGGGTGGGGAGGTGATGTGCCCAGCTCTCCTGCAGAGAGGCACTTGGCAGATGATTTTAAATGCCACCGTCATCATAACAGCAATAATAATAATAAAAGGCACTTCACGGTTATTTTTGTCTTAATTCAAAAGAAACAAAGACTCATAGAAATGGAGACAAATGCAAATCACACAGATGGGATAAACGGTAGATAATTTCAGAGAGCTGCTACCGCTGTGATGTAGAATTTTCCAGCCTTTGTCAATGCATACATATGCATGTGTGTATACCTGCGTACATGTATGCAGTGATGTTTTCATGAGAAAACACTTTGTCTATAACAGAAGGCAATCACCAATATAAGAAAAGATGCTACAAGATCACCAGCATTTTAATATTTAAATTTTTAAAAGGTTATTTATAAACATCTTTCATACCTTTCTCTAGCAGCATTTTCTAAAGTGTGTTCCACAAAACAAACTAATTAAAGCAAAAGCTGAGAAATGCTGCAGACCATAGACAGATTCTCAGTGCATGCAAACACAGTGCATGCAAACACAGTGCATGCAAAGTCCAGCAGAAAACAAAACCCTTAGATATTGTTTCCCCAGCACTGGAGACCAGGGACCCTTGTTTTCACCACAGATAGATGCATGCTAAAATGCATAAAATATAGGAAATTGTATTTTCTCATGCCCTTTTCTTAAGCCAGGATACAAATCCTTTCTAGCTCTCCCAAGCGTGAGGAGAGGCCAACCCATTGTCCATGGGGGAATTTTGAGAGCAAGGAGAGGGAAGGTGGCCAATTAGTATTTATGGGTTACAATTTTAGGTAACTACACACATTCCTCCTTACTCTTCCTAGATAAGGGATGAGGCAGATGACAAGAAAGGAGTGAAAATCATCAGTTCTTAATACATAAAGTGACTATCCCTCGAGACCTTTCTCTCACCAAGTAAAGAGAAAAAATAGAAGGAGGTAAAAGGCAAGGAGAGAGGAGAACACATTCAGGAATCTATTTATTTTTTTAACAAAGAGCTTTACTCTTTTTTATAAAATGAAACCATCATGACAGCCAAGGTAATGTGAGGCAAATTCTAGGTTTTCATGGATTGGGAGACAATATTGTTAAAATTTCCATGCAACCCAAAGCAATCTACCAATTCAATGCAATCCCCATCAAGATCCCAATGTCGTTTTTTACAGAAATGGAAAAACAATCCTAAAATGTATATGAAACCACAGAAGACTGAGGATAGCCAAAATTATATTGAGAAAAAAAATGAAGCTGGAGGCATCACGCTTCCAGATTTCAAAATATATTACAAAGCTACAGTAATCAAAACACCATGACTCTGGCATACAGACAGACATACTGACCCACTGAAATAAAATAGCCCAGAAATAAACCCATGCATACACACTCAACTGACCTTCAACAGGGTGCCAGGAGTACACAATGGGGAAAGGACAGTCTCTTCAACACTACACTTGAGAAAACTGGATAGCCACATGCAAAAGAATGACATTGGATCCCTATCTTTCAACATACACAAAACCAACTCAAAATCAATTAAAGACTTAAATGTAAGATATGAAACTATAGAACTCCTAGAAGAAAAGATAAGGGGACAACTTCTTGACACTGGTCTTGGCAATAATTTCTTGTATAAGACAACAAAAGGACAGGCAACAAAGGCAAAAAGAAATTGACAAGTAGAACTACGACAGGCCAGGCACAGTGGCTCACACCTGTATTCGCAGTACTTTGGGAGGCCAAGGCGGGTGGATCACTTGAGGTCAGGAGTTCGAGACCAGCCTGGCCAACATGGCAAAACCCCATCTGTATTAAAAATACAAAATTTAGTCAGGCATGGTGGTGGGTGCCTGTAATCCCAGCTACTTGGGAGGATGAGGTAGGAGAATTACTTGAGCCCAGGAAGCAGAGGTTGTAGTGAGCTGAGATTGCACCATTGCACTCCAGCCTGAGTGACAGAGCAAGACTCTGCCTCAAAAACAAACACAAAAAAAACTACATCGAACTAGAAAACACAATCAAAGGAAACAACAGAATGAAAAAGTAACCTATGGAATGGGAAAAAATATTCACAAGCCATACATCTGATAAGGAGGTGATACCTAAAATACATGAGAAACTCCAACTCAATGGAAAAAAAACAAAAATTAAAAAATTAAAAACCCAAATAACTTGATTTAAAAATTGGGAAAGGACTTGAACAGACATTTCTCCAAAGAAGATATACAATGGCCACCAGGTATATGAAAATGGGTTCAATGTCACCAATCATCAGGGAAATACAAATTAAATTGTCTTCTAAAACATAATTTTTAATTATTTCATATTGTTCTATCTGGTGGATAAATACTGTGATTTTTTTTTTCCCAGTGTGCCAGTTAATGTATTGCCTGTTGGCTCCAAATTCATCCTTCAGTACCTGCTCTGCAAGAATTGGATGGATGAAGCGTTTCTCCTTTAGAGTGAGTGCAATGTTAAATTTTGTCAGTAGAGGGTGAGAGAACATTGCAAGGAGAGGTAGACTTCTAATCCTCATTTCAGTGTGCTGGGTTTTGCTTTTTATCCCCTGCTTCAGTTGTATTGCTGGTCAGTGGTGTATATGTGTGTTGAGCAGCTGGGGAACATCCAGTGGCATCCTGCCCTAGCACAAGGAGCCTCAGAGCCCTGGCCCCACCTGGTGACCCCTAGGCTGCAGGCCCCTCAATGCAGACACTGTTGAGCTCCAGGACTCATGCTGACAGCAGTGCCCTGACCCCTCTGGAAGCCTCCTCATTGCTCCTGCTCACCTTTGTCCTGGAGGGCTCTTCCTGCTGCCCAGTAACATGAACCAGCTCTAACCAGGTTAACACAGTGGACTTCTGTGCCATCCAGTGATCTTCAACCACAACTTCTTCCATGCCTGCCCCCTCTCCAAGCCTGCCATCCATTGGGTACTCTCCCTTCAGCCCAAGGAGACCTGTTAGAGTTCTCTTTCCATCTTTGTGTTCACTCTTCTATCACTGCATAATAGTTATTTATGTTTGTCTTCCCTTGTTCTAACTATAATATGATTTCAGTCTCCTGATTGGACCCAGACTGAAACATCCAGAGAGAGTTGTAAGCATTATAGCAAACGTTTTAACTTGCAGTTGTGCATAAGGAAAGGCTAGAGTGAAGTATGTACTCATTGAAACAGCAAATATTTAGCAAGCAGCTCAAATAGGGTGATTAGGTCACAGAGATAGGCAATCCGATAATAGTAATGGTAATATTCACTAAACACCAGTTATGAGTACTCTTTTTTTTTTTTTTTTTTTTTGAGATCGAGTCTCACTCTGTTGCCCAGGCTTGAGTGCAGTGGCGTGATCTCAGCTCACTGTAACCTCTGCCTCCCGGCTTCAAGCAATCCTCCTGCGTCAGCCTCCTGAGTAGCTGGGATTACAGATGCCCAGCTATGAGTACTCACTCATTTAATTGTCATGACGGTCTCAAGAACAGGAGCTATCATAGCCCCCATTTGGTAGAGGAGTACCTGAGGCAAAGAGTGAGTCCCCAGGGTCCCACAGGAGGTGAGAGATGGTGCCTTGCAGAATTTACCCCTAGGCTGTGCATCTCTTCCTGCTGCCTCCCTGAGATGGGACAAGCATTTCATGTATTCTCCCAAACCATTTCCAAAGGTGATTGCCAAGATGTTTCTCCACCAGTGATTATTGGAATTCTCTTATAACAGATATAGAGAAAAAGGAGGATTCAGAGGGGAGAAAATGATGGCCTCAGAGAATTCAGAGACAGGACCTAATGGATGATCTTATGCAGCAGAGCTGCCTGTGTCCCAGAACTCCCTCTGGACTGGCAGCCTATCCAGTGCTAACCCCAGCAGGGAAAATCGATTGAGTATGGGTTGAGGGGGGCAGGGAACTCACCACTCAGTTATAGGCTGCCAGACCACGGGGAGCCTGACGGGAAAGATGGCGCACCACTCAGAAATCCTGGGCATTAGGCTGGATGAGTAACCGGATGGGCCTTGGGGCTGTGCCCTGTGGAGAGTGGGGAGTGGGGAGTGGGGAGTGTGATCTCTGTGTGGGAAGAAACATTTGCCTGGATAATTGGGTGGCCAAGGGGACCAACTGAGCCAGAGGCTGCTAATGATCACACAGGATCTATTCTCTATTCTCATCTTACCCTTTTTAGTAATAGGACCTCTTCCCACCAAGTTTCAGCTGGGCACACTTCTGGACTCCCTTGCAATTTGCATCCCTTGCAATTCTATGCCACTATGTGATAAAGTATTGGCCAGTGGGATATAAGCAGAAGAATGTGTACAACTTCCAGATCATGTTTTACGGTTTTTTTTTTTTTGGCTTTTTTTTTTTTTCAGACAGAGTCTCACTCTGTCACCTAGGCTGGAGTGCAATGGTGTAATCTCGGCTCACTGCAACCTCTGCCTCCCGGGTTCAAGCAATTCTCCTGCCTCAGCCTCCTGAGTAGCTGGGATTACAGGCATGTGCCACCACACCCAGCTAATTTTGTATTTTTAGTAGAGACGGGGTTTCACCATGTTGGCCAGGCTGGTCTCGAACACCTGCCTCGGCCTCCCAAAGTGCTGGGATTACAGGTGTGAGCCACCATGCCCGGCCCAGATCATGGTTTTTCGTTTGTTTGTTTTTAATGGAAATTGCTTGCCCTCGGCTTCCTCTCTTCCTTCCTCCCTGTGGACTGGAACTTGAACATGATAGTACACATAACCTTCAAACCAGGCAAAGACCACAGCCTAGAGAATGCCATAGCAAGGAGAGAGAAGGAACCTGGCTTCCTGTTCATCCCTGGAATGTCACATGAGAAAGAAACAAGACCTTATCTCATTTGAGCCACTGTATTTTGAGGCCTCTTCATCACAGCAGCTTAGCCTGAACACTAACTGATAAACCAGAGATCCCTAGGACTGTAGATGGCATTTGTCATGGAGAAGGAGCTAGAAGTCCAGAGGTTTAAATCCTCACCTTTCTCCATTGCTAACGCCCTTTGTAATTTTGGACAAGTCACTGACCCTCTCAACCTCAGTTTTCTGCCCTGAAAATGAGGACAATAAGTTGTCCTGGCTCACAGAGGAGCTGTGAGCCTTACATAAAACAATCACTGTGAAGGCTGGTTGAAAAATATAGAAATGTTACAAAGGCAGAGTTAACAGTCACCGGGAACTTAGCGCGCTAAGATCACAGGGTGGATTTCTATGAAATCTTTGTTCTCTGCCCCAGAGCTTTGTGTTCCTGACTTTGAGCCAAGGGCAAAGTGCTGCTCAGGAGAAACTGCCCAAAAATGCAAACCAGCAGATGGGTCTTCTGTCTATCCCTCAGTTCCGTTTTAGGGGAAATCATTCTGAAGTTAGGGGGTTTAAGTACCCTTCCCCATCTGTCTCAAAACACTTGCCAGACACCAGAGAACCTTGGAGCTGCCCAGCTAAGTGCATGCTGGGTAAATCTCTCACAAAATCACTGCTCCCCTCTATGCCACTGTGGGCCGCTTTTCCCCAGGGAGTGGCGCAGTGCAGGCACCTACATGTGGGATTTGCTGTCACTCTGCCCTGGCTTCAAACCCCACTCCCACTGGCTCTGTGCTCTGGGAAGGTCGTGTATGTTCACTGAGCCTTAATTTCCTGCATTGTCAAAGGAGGCCACTGTCACCTTCCATATGGAATTCAATGGGTTCTAAATAAAGCATTTAGCACAATGCCTGACATTAGTAGGCACAGGGCCACAACTTACAAGGGCCGAAACCCATGTACATAACACTCCACAGGAACCAGCGCCAGGTGGGAACCTGAACTCACAAGCAAACTGCTATAAGCTCAGCGTGGACCACCCTGAGATTAAAACTCCAGGGGAACCCAGCCATAGGAAGCCCCCACACTTCTGTGGACTTTACCTCCAGGAGCTCAACCAGGTTCTCACAGCAAATATTGGAGAAAAATTATTTCCTGCTTCCAGCAGTAGGAAGGAGAAAGGAACTATTCCAGAAAATGCCAGAGCATTCTGTTCTTCTCACTAAGGTCTGCCCCCCAGGAGAAACTACAGATGTCCCCAACTTAAGATGGTTTGACTTAACAAGTTTTCTTTTATTGTTTTTTGGGGTTTTGTTTGTTTGTGACAGAGTCCTGCTCTGTCACCCAGGCTGGAGTGCAGTGGCAAGATCTCAGCTTACTGCAACTTCCGCCTCCAGAGTTCAAGCAATTCTCCTGCCTCAGCCTCCCAAGTAGCTGGGATTACAGGCACCCGCCACCATGCCTGGCTACTTTTTGTGTATTAGAGACAGGACTTCACCATGTTGGCCAGGCTGGTCTCAAACTCTCGACCTCAGGTGATCCACCTGCCTCAGCCTCCCAAAGTGCTGGGATTACAGGTGTGAGCCACCGCACCCAGCCCCACTTAACAATTTTCAAGCTGATGTGGGTGCATTCAGCAGAAACTGTACTTCCAGCACCCATACAACCATTCTGTTTTTCACTTTCTGTATAGTTTTCAACAAATTGCATGAGATATTCAACACTTTATTATAAAACAGGCTTTGTGCGAGATGATTTCCCAACTGTAGGAGAATACAAGTGTTCTGAGCAGATTTAAGGCAGGCTAGGCTATGATGCAGTGGATTAGGTGTATTAAATGCATTCTCACCTCTCTGATGGATTTCTTGGGATGGAACCCCACTATAAATCAAGGCACATCTGTAGTTAACCAAAGCCTAACCTCCTGGGGTTTTATCACAGCCTAACCAAGCTAAGAGAAGAGAAATACCCAACTCCAACCCATTTAAGCCATCCGTCTCACCTAAGGGAGGGGAACTCAGAAGCACTTGTGAAGCTCACAGCCCAGGGGCACAGGCTCACTCAAAGCCTGAGACTTAACCCTAGGACTGCAGCCCATTTCCCTTCCCATCACACCCTACCTCCTACCACATTCCTAACGGCCTATTTACCACAGTTCCTTATACCTAGTACATCACATCCGGCTATCAAGAAAAAATTACAAGGCATGCCTATAAGCAAAAATACAGTTTGAAGAGACAGAGCAAGTATCAGAACCTGACTCAAATATGGCAGGAATATTGGAATTATCAGACCAGAAATATTAAATCTATGCACTAAGGAGACCAGGAATGTAAAACAATTATGATTAAGATGCTAAGGGGCTGGGCGCAGTGGCTCACACCTGTAATCCCAGCATTTTGGGAGGCTGAGGTGGGCAGATCACTTGAGGTCAGGAGTTCGAGACCAGCCTGGCCAACATGGTGAAATACCATCTCTACTTAAAAAAAAAAAAAAAAATGCAAAATTATCCGGGCATGGTGGCAGGCACCTATAATCCTAGCTACTTGCGGGGCTGAAGTAGGAGAATCTCTTGAACCTAGGAGGCAGAGGTTGTGGCTCACACCATTGCACTCCAGCCTGGGCAACAGAGCGAGACCAAGTCTCAAAAAAAAAAAAGATGCTAAGGACACTAATGGATCAAGTGGACAGTATTAGGAACAGATGTGCAATGTCAGCAGAGAGATGGACATGCTAAGACTGAACCCAAATAAATGCTGTACTCTGCAAAATCATCCTTGGAAAGGAGAAACAGATTTTCTCAAACAAAAATTGAGGGAATTTGTTGCCAGTAGACCTGTCTTGCAAGAAATGTTAAAAGCAGCTGTCTAGAAAGAACGAAAACAACATAGGTCAGAAACTAGGAACTATGTAAAGAAAGAAATAGCACTGGAGAAGAAATAAGTGATTGTAAAATTAAAACTTTTTTTTTTTGAGATGGACTTTTGCTCTTGTTGCTTAGGCTGAAGTGCAATGGCGCAATCTCAGCTCACTGCAACCTCCTCGCCACCCGGTTCTCCTGCCTCAGGAGATTCTCCTGCCTCAGCTCCTGAGTAGCTGGGATTACAAGCGCCCACCACCATGCTCAGCTCATTTTTTTGTATTTTTAGTAGAGACGGGGTTTCACCATGTGGGCCAGGCTGGTCTTGAACTCCTGACCTCAGGTGATCCACCTGCCTCAGCCTCCTAAAGTGTTGGGATTACAGGCATGAGCCACCACATCTGACTGGTAAAATAAAAACTCCTATTTTTCTTTGAGATGGAGTTTCACTCTTGTTACCCAAGCTGGAGTGCAATGGCACAATCTCAGCTCACTGCAACCTCCACCTCCCAGGTTCAAGCAATTCTCCTGCCTCAGCTTCCCCAGTAGCTGGGATTACAGGTGCGCATCACCATGCCCAGCTAATTTTTTGTACTTTTAGTAGAGACAGGGTTTCACCATGTTGGCCAGGCTGGTCTCGAACTCCTCCCCTCAGGTGATCTGCCCACCTTGGCCTCAAAGTGCTGGGATTACACGCATGAGCCACCGCAACCAGCCAAACTTTTAGTTTCCTTACTTTTAGGTGACCTAATAGATAATAGTTTGTCTAAAATAATAATAGCAATAACAGATTTTATCGTGTATGCTTGTGCATGTATATATACACTGATGTAGATTTATGTGTAAGAAAGATTAATGACAGCAATGACACAAGGGACACGAGGGAAGAATTAGGATTTTTTGTTATTATAGGAGACTCACGCTAACTGTGAAACAGTATAATGTTGTTTGGAAGTGGACTTAGGTTAGCTGAGTATGAAAACGAAATCATAGAAAATGCTCAATTAAAACTACAAAAGGCAGAAAAACAGCGGAAGACAAAAATAGTAACGAAAAACAAGAGCAACAGATAGAAAACAGTAACAAATATGGTTGATATTAATCCAATTGTATCTGTAACCACTTTGAGCATCAATGGTCTAAACGCACCAATTAAAAGACAAAGATATCAGAACAGATAAAACAAAACCCAACTATATGTTGTCTACATGAACCCCACTTTATTTTTTTTCAACTTTCATTTTAGATTTGGGGGATACATATGCAGGTTTCTTATAAGAGTATATTGCATGATGCTGAGGTTCAGGTTTGTTATAAGAGTATATTGCATGATGCTGATACAACTGAACCTATCACTCAGATAGTGAGCACAGGACCCAATAGGTAGTTTTTGAACCCTTGTCCCCTCCCTCTCTCTCCCCTTTTGTAGTCCCAAGTGTTTATTGTTCTCATCTTCATGTCCATGTGTACCCAAGGTTTAGCTCCTACTTATAAATGAAAACATGCAATATTTTGTTTTCAGTTTCTGTGTTAATCCACTTCGGATAGTGGCTTCCAGCTGCATCCACGTTGCTGCAAAGGACATGATTTTGTTATTATTTATGGCTGCATTGTATTCCATGGGGTATATGTACCACATATTCTTTATCCAATCCACTGTTGATGGGCACCTAGGTTGACTCCACATCTTTGCTTTTGTGAATAATGCTGCAGTGAACATACAGTTGCATGTGTCTTTCGGGTAGAACAATTTATTTTCCTTTGGAAATCTACTTTAAATATAGAGATACATCTGATTAAAAGTAAATGGATAGAGAAAGCTATACCATGTTAATACTAATCAAAAGGAAGCAGGAGTAGCTCTACTAATTTCAGACAGAGCAGACTTTAGAGCAAGGAAAGTTATCAGGGTTAAAAAAGGGTATTACATAATAATAAAGGAATAAATTCTTCAGGAAGATATAATAATCCTTAATATGTATATGCCTAACAGCAGAATATTAAAATATGTTAGGCAAAACCTGATAGAGCCACAGAAGGAAATAGAGAAATTCACTATAATAGTTGGAGACTTCAACACTTCTCTTTCAGAAACTGACAGATCCAGCAGGCAGAAAATCATTAAGAACACAGTTGAGCTCAACACCACCACCAATTAACTGGATATAATGGACAGCTATGGACTATTCCATCTACGAAGAGCACTCCATCCATTCTCCTCAAGCTTACACGGAATATTCACCAAGATAGACCATATTCTGGGCCATAAAACACACCTTAATAAATTTAAAATAACAGAAATCATACAATGTCTGTTCTTAAGCCACAATGGGATTACACTGTAAATTGATGACAGAAATATAGAAAAACCCAAAATATTTGGGGATTAAACAACACACTGCTAAATAACACATGGGTCAAGGAACAAATTTCAGTATTTCCAGGAATCATTCAAAATTTCAAGGAACAAATTGAAAAATATTTTAAATTAAATAAAATGAAAATATAACATCATAATTTATAGAATGCAGTGAAAGCAGCACTTAGAGGGAAATTTATAGCATTAAACGCATATATTACAAAAGAAGAAAGCTTCACGATCAGTCATCCAAGCATCCACACTAGGAAACCGAAACAAGGAGAGTAAATGTTAAAATCCTAGATAAGCAGAGGGAAGCAAGTAATAAAAATTAGAGCAGAAATCAATGAAATCAGAATAGCAATAGAGAAAATAAACAAAATCAAAGCTGTTTTTTAAAAAAGACCGATGACGTTGTTAACCCACTAAGGTAAGTAAGAAAGAAGGACACAAATTACTAATATCAGAAATGAAAGAAGTGTCCTCACTACAGTTCCCATGGACATTTAAAGGGTAATCGAGGAATAGTATGAACAACTCTATGCCCACAAATTTGATAATCTAGATGAAATGAACCAATTTCTTAAAAGACACAATTTGCCAAAATTGATACAGGAAGAAACAGACAATGTGAATAGATCTATATCTATTAAAAATTCAGTCAATAATTAACAACCAATATAAAAGGCACAAGGCCCAGATGGGCTCACTCTTGAATCCCCCCAAATATTTACAGAAGAAATTATATAAATTCTCTACGATCTCTTTCAGAAGATAAAAGCAGAAGGAATATTTCCTAACTCACTCTATGAGGCCAGCACCACTCTAATACAAGCGAACAAAAAACAAAGATATTACAAAATAAGAAAACTACAGCACAATATATTTCATGAACATAGTTGTAAAAATTCTCAACAAACCATTAGCACATTAAATCCAACTATGTATAAAAAGATTTATACACAACCAAGTGTGATTTATCCTGGCTATGCAAGGCTGGTTTAACATTTAAAAAAATCAAATATAATCTACCACATCAACAAGCTAAATAATTAAAATCACATAATAATATCATTAGATGCAGAAAAAGCATTTGACAAAGTCTAGCACCCATCCTTGATAAAAACTGTCAGTAAACTAGGAATAGAGGAGAACTTCCTCGGCTTTATAAAGAATATCAACAAAAACCTACAGCTAACATTATACTTAATGATGAGAAGCTTGAATTTTTCCCACTAAGATTAGGAACAAGGCAAGGATGTCACCTCTCACCACTCATTTCAACACTGTGCTGGAAGTCCTAGTGAATGCAATAAGATGAAGAAATAAAAGGTATACGGACCGGGAAAGAAAAAATAAAATTGTCCTTTTCTGCAGATGAAATGATTATCTATGTAGAAAATCTGAGATAATTTAAAACAACTTTTGGAACTAATAAGATTATTGCAAAGTTTTAGAAGACAAGGTTAATATATAAAAGTCAATTGTGCCGAGGCAGGTGGATCACGAGGTCAGGAGTTTAAGACCAGCCTGACCAACATGGTGAAACCCCATCTCTACTAAAAATACAAAAATTAGCTGGGCATGGTGGCACACGCCTGTAATCCCAGCTACTCAGGAGGCTAAAGCAGGAGAATCACTTGAACCTGGGAGCTGGAGGTTGCAGTGAGCCCAGATCATACCACTGCACTCCAGCCTTAGCCACAGAGTTAGACTCCGTCTCAAAAAAAAAAAGAAAAAAAAAAAAAGTCAATTGCTTTCCTATGTACCAGCAATAAGCAAGTGGAATTTGAAATTAAAGACTCATTATCATTTACATTAGTACCCTCAAAAATGAAATACCTAGGTAGAAATCTAACAAAATATGTAAGATCTCTATGAAGAAAACTATGAAACTCTAATGAATGGAATCAAAGAAACACTAAATAAATGGAAAGTATTTCATGTCATGGATAGGAAGACTCAATATCTGTCAAGGTGTCAGTTCTTCCTAACTTGGTCTATAGATTCAATCCAATCCCAACCAAAATCCCAGCAAGTGATTTTGTGGATATCCACAAACTAGGACACATGCAGTGGCTCTCACCTGTAATCACAGCACGTTGGGAAGCTGAGGCAGGAGGATCATTTGAGCTCAGGAGTTTGAGACCAGCCTGGGCAACATAGTGAAATCTCGTCTCTATAAAAAATTTAAAAATGAGCTGAGTGTGGTGGCACATGCTTGTAGTCCCAGCTAATGAGGCGGCTGAGGCAGGGGGATCGCTTGAGGCCAGGGGATTGAGGCTACAGTGAGCCGTGATCATGCCACTGCACTCCAGCCTAGGTGACAGAGCAAGACTCCATCAAAAAGAAAGAAGAAGGAAGGAAGGAGGGAAGGAAGGAAGGAAGGAAGGAAGGAAGGAAGGAAGGAAGGAAGGAAGGAAGGAAGGAAGGAAGGAAGGAAGGAAGGAAGGAAGGAAGGAAGGAAGGATGGATTGGTTGACTCCTTTCATTCTCTTATTTACCAGTTTTCAAAATAATGCCTAAGTAAAAACGAGTATTTCTGTGGCCCTGTCTTCTTACTGACACTCAAAACAGTCTCATCTTAGAAGTGGAAACCCTTTGGTTTGGTTCCTGAGTGTTTCTGATGTGGTGTCAGCATCTTCGATACCATCCTTGCTTTCCAGTATGACAGGAGAGTCTGAGCTCATTTTAAACACATTCCATCCCAAACTTGGAATCGGTGCTGCTTCCTTTTGTTGGGAGATGGTTTTAGATATTTAGATACCCCGATTTGAGTTCTGGGGGTGTTCATTGCTACTGAGTTAATCATTGTTTCTAAGCCTTTCTATTGGACAAAACCACGAAAGGTTTTTTAAGATAAAATGCATGATGACTTCCTAATAAAGCTTCCTATTTGGGTTCAGGCCCTACAGGGTTTTTATTTAACTAATTAGTTGCACATCTGTCCCTCCTTCCTTCCCTGCCAAATCATATAGTTCTCAATGATGCCAACAAATGAACTCATTTGCTTGATTTCACAATATGTACAACATTGTTTCAGAATAAAAATGCCTAACACCACCTCAAACAATAGTATTACTGGATACAGTGTTTTTTTAAAAAATTTACAGTTTTCAAAATCCAGCCCAGCTAGAAATGTAGTAACAAATCACTGTTTTAAAATCCCTTGAAATAATATCCCTTGAAATGGTTCATTCCTAGGTGGTTATGTGGCCAACTCGATACTCAGTTCATTTGTTTCATTTTGCTTTTGACATTTAAGGATCATTCTTTAAATTCTAATTCTTGTTCTTACTTCCATAAAACATATACATGATTCTGAAGTCAAAAATACAAAAACCAGGGGAACTGAGTAGACCGACCTTCACATCTATAGGTCCTGGGATAAGGTCACAGAGGCCCATACCCCGCGTGTACATGTATTCAAAAGTTATTAACTTAGCCAAAAGATTCTTTTTGTTTTTTGAGACAGGGTCTTACTGTGTCACCCAGGCTGGAGTTCAGTGGTGCAATCTTGACTCACTGCAACCTCCATCTCCCAGGTTCAGGTGATTCTCATGCCTCCAGCCTCTGGAGTAGCTGGGACTATAGGCACCTGCCACCACACACAGCTAATTTTTATATTTTTAGTAGAGACGGGGTTTCATCACGTTGGCCAAGCTGGTCTCAAACTCCTGACCTCAAGTGATCCACCTGCCTCAGCCTCCCAGAGTGCTGGGATTACAGGCTTGAGCCACCGTGCCCGGCCCCAACAGGCTCTTGACTAGAACATGTCCTGTCCTCCTACTTACATAAACACTTCACATCAGCACGGAAGACCAGTTTCCAGTTTTGAATTCTTGGCTCTTTGGAATCCCACATAGAAACAGGAGGGCATGGAGAGCCCCAGCCTTCCTCTCCCCCTTCTCTTCCCATTCCTCACGCCTCCCACACCCCCCGGCGCCTTGCACACACCTGTGTGGACGTGTCAGCCCTCGGGTCTGAGGCCGTGCTCCCGTATCGTGCCCTTCACCCTCAGGAGGAAGGACCCACCATGAGGCCTGCCCGGCCCTAGCCCTGGAGTTGGGCCTTCTGGGCAGGGAATGTCAGAGTCCGTGTTCTGGAAGGAAAGGCATCAGCTCCATATCCCCTGGCCCCGTGGATCCCGCATCCCAGAGGAAAGATGGTGACCGAGGCAGGCCAGGACAGGGGCCGCGCTTACCCAGGCCCAAAGGTGCCCCAACAGAGAAGAGATCTAGCTTCTCTCATGTCCCCTCCATAAGCACAGTTTTGGGGTTCCATTCCATTTTATAAATACAAGCAAACACACACACACACACACACACACACACACACAGACTTTGTATTCTGTGGTCGGGGATGGGAAGGAGGGAACAGAAAACATGACCACATAGCCAACCTCGCCAGGGCTGAGCAGGTGTCAAACGGACCCAGCAGCCACAATGAACCCTGCCAGCAAGAAGTGAGCACGGGAGGGCAGCTTCCTATCACCTCGAGGTGATTCTGTCAAAGGCAGCAAATACGCCTTAATTCACACTAGCCAGTGGGAAAATACAGTCTTCCCGATGCACCAAAATAAGCCAGACTGCGTAGGAGAGAAACAGATGCAATTCAGCTTCCTGAAAGAACATTCTAGAACCCTGAACGGACAGGCTAACAAGACCAACTTGTCTTTCCCTGGAAAAGACCCGGCCATGCTCATGCCCCAGCCCTTCCAGAAGGAGTGAAGAGCCACCCCTGCCACATTAGAGGCAGCACCGTGTGCAGCCCGCAGCCATGTCTACAGATGGCACCCTCGGCTCCTTGACGTTTCCATTGATCTCATCCCATTGTCTCTACTTTTGGAATTTGCTTTATTTTCTTCAGCTCCATTTGCCACCAGCTCTTATCCAGGGGAGGAGTGGTGCTTCACGGCCCTGCAAATTGCCAGCTCTCTGCTGAAGCGACGCGCCCTCGGCTGTCAGGGAGAGAAGCTTCAGCTCTTCCCGCTGAATGATGATGAAGGAGCGAATCAAAGGTTCGGTCAAGTGAGGAGGACGGAATCAGAAAAACAAAAATCAGAATTCTGGGAGAGCCAGGCCAAGTCACGCAAATCAGCTGATGTGTCTATCACTAGAGAAACACTGCATTTGTCAAGGACATCCTAGAGGAAAAACCCCGTTCCCTCTGGACGTCATGATGCATGCAGTGGCCGCTAGGTGGCCTGCTCTAAGGGCCAGCCCCTCTTCAGCTTCTAAAGCTGGGAGAATTGGAAAACTTAGGAGCCAACTAATAGTTCTTTTTTTTTTTTAAGATATAAATAAACACATAAATTATTTTAAACTTACCAAAGGTTTTGTTTATGAGAATATAGTGTCAACTTACTAAAAACTCCACCTCTTATAAATTGCTACCTAACTTCCTCTGGGGTGGCAAAATCTTTCTGAATGTTTGCAGTTTTGGAAATGGCAGGAGCAACATTCACCCTGTATTAGGTCTTCTCTCCATCAGCCTTACATGAAAGAGGCCTCCCTAACCAATAATTATCAGAGAAAAGAAAAAGCCCCTCCGTAATGGGCTCTTATACCCCACTCCTTTGTTTCTTTTCGTTTGTATAATTTAAAAAAAAAAATCTACCTAGAAGCAGAGCAGCCAGGCCTCCCCTGCCCTCCATCCAATCAGGAATAAAGTTCACCTCGGTTACCACGGGCAACCACCACTTGTCCCTCTGCTCTCTAAGGCCTTCCTAAAAACAAACACTTCACTGGTATTGAAAAGATGCTCTTTGTTAAGGAGGACTCCCCTCCTCAAGCCTTCGACATCATCCTGAAACCTCAGGCCCACCTGCTTTCTTTCCTTTCCAAGTACCCACACATTTTGAAGGGAACAGCTGGTGGATATACGGTATTCAGCAGTTTTCTCTACGCTGGCAAGCCAAGGTCAAACCACAGGGTTGCTCAGCTGGGATGCTAATAATGTCACTGGCAGAAGCAATTTTGTTTACACAGGACAGCCGGTGAAAAGACCCTATTTGCTCTCAAGATGATATCATGAATGCATCTCTGTCTAAATGCAGGCATACCTTGGAGACACTGAGGATTTCGTCCCACACGATCGCAATAACGTGGATATTGCAATAAAGCGAATCACACAAATTTTTTGGTTTCCCAATGCATATGGAAATTATGTTTACACTGTTTTGTAGTCTCTTAAGTGTGCAGTAGCATTATGCATAAAAAATGTTCATGCATTAATTCAAAATGACTTTATTGCTCAAAAAAAAGAAAAAAAAAGATGGCTGACACAGAGCAAGCACATGCTGTTAGGAAAATGGTGCTGACAGACTTAACACAAGGTTACCACAAACCTTCAATTTCTAAAAAAACCAAAAACCAAAAACCACAATATCTGCAAAGTGCAATAAAAGCAGGGCACAGTAAAGTGAAGTGCATCTGTATCCTACAGGAAGATGTGAGACTGGGTAATTATAAAAGAAGGAGGTTTAATTGACTCACGATTCCACATGGCTGAGGAGGCCTCATAATCATGGTGGAAGGCAAGGAGGAGCAAGGCATGTCTTACACGGCGGCAGGCAACAGAGATTGTGGGCAGGGAAACTGCCCTCTATAAAACCATCAGATTGCATGGGACTTATTCACCATTACAAGAACAGCACAGAAAAGGCCCACCCCCATGATTCAATTACCTCCCACTGGGTCCCTCCGACAACATGTGGGAATTATCTGAGCTACAGTTCAAGATGAGATTTGGGTGGGGACACAGCCAAACCATATCAGTTTCAAACCTAAGTTCAGGCAAGCCACCTGCTAACTGCCCACATGACATGCATCTGTCCTTTTCCCTATTACATCCAGTGGCCACACACCCAGTGCCAGATAATGAATCATGACAATCGTCTTCCTTGCTGTCCCACCTTCTCTTGCAACTACAGGTGGCGTATAACCCACTTCTTGCCATGAAACCAAATGGAAGTTGGTTGGGGTCACTCCTGGGAAAACATCTGCTTTCCTTATTAAAGGGATAGACATAGCTGGTTCTGCTCCCACCTCCCTTCTTTCTGCCTTCAACCCAGATGTGATGTCTGGAGCTACAGCACCTATTTTGCCACCATGAAGCAAAGAAAGCCCTTGGATAAGTGTCTTAGTCTGTTCAGGCTGCCAAACAAAATACCATAAACTGGGTGGCTTATAAACAACAGAAATTTATCTCTCACAGTTCTGGAGGCCAGGAGTCCAAGGTCAAGGCATCAACAGATCTGGTGTCTGGGGAGGGCCCATTCTTGATTCATAGATGGTGTCTCTTCACTGTGTCCTCACATGACAGAAGGGGAGACAGAGCTCCCTGTGGTCTTTTTTTGTTTTCCCTTAAGATGGAGTCTCCCTCTGTTACCCAGGCTGGAGAGCAGTGGTGTGATCTCGGCTCACTACAACCTCTGCCTCCCAGGTTCAAACGATTCTCCTGCCTCAGCCCCCCAAGTAGGTGGGATTGCAGGTGCCTGCCACCACATCCAGTTAATTTTTGTATTTTTATTGGAGACAGGGTTACACCTTGTTGGCCAGGCTGGTCTCGATCTCCTGACCTCAGGTGATCCACCCGCCTTGGTCTCCCAAAGTGCTGGGATTACAGGCGTGAGCCACCTTGCCCAGCCTCTGTGGGTTTTTTTGTTGTTGTTTTTGTTTTTTATAAGGGCACTAATCGCAAACAAGAGAATTCTGCTCTCATGACCTAATCACCTCCCAAAGCCCCCACCTCCTCATCCCATCACATTGGAGCTAATGTTTTAACATATGAATTTAGGGTAACACAAACATTTGGTATAGAGCAGTGAGCACTGCAGATTAAAGGAACCAGTGATAGGTAACAAATGTCTACCCTGAACATCTGGTTGTATGAGAAAAATAAACCTGTATGCGTTCCAGCCATTTAAGTTGGCTGTGACTTGAGTCTCAATCTAATTCTCGACGAGCACCCTGTTGGCACACCTTTCATCAACTCTGCTGTCTCCGATGGGAAGTAGAGTAGAAGTAGAATCCACACCCACCTCCACTCTCCACCATCTCTCCTTTGTAGAACAAACACAAAAACCCAAACCGGGTAGATGGTGACATTTTCCAACTGGACCCAGGGATTGCCATAACTGACTGGTTAAATGGGCAATGGCTGACACCCAACAAGAGCCGCTGAGCATCATGGGACAGAAGGTGGTGAAGGGCCAGTCCCTTCCAGAGCCAGGACACCTGTATCTGGGAGGGAGCAACCCTCCCAGCAGCCAGAAATGCAGCCCAACCAGTCGTCTTCATCAGGGGCTGGAAGGACTTTACTGGCTTGTGGAACTGCGAAACGGAAGAAGGGGTCAGGCTGAACAATGGGGTACTGAGGGCTTTCCATTTCTTACAGCGCCAGGTCTCTGATGCACTGGATCCATCTGGACAGATGGGGTGAGAAGCTCTCAGCCCTAGACCTGAATGCTTCTCGCTCATAACCCCAGCAGAAAGATGCAGCCCAATTGTGTCTTCATAACCTGTGGTCTAAATACTCAGCTCAATTCAACCACACCCAATATTCAACAGGGGAGAGGGACATTGGGGGCTATAATTTCTTTGAAGAGTTAATGTCTCAGAAGGAGAGAGCGTAAATCTGGATCTTTTTTTTTTTTTTTTTTTTTTTGTAATAAAGGGAGGGCCGAATATCTGTCAAGGTCCAGGCAGAAGAAAAAGGTCCAGGCAGAAGATCCATGGTTAATTATTACTATTCTTTTTTGGTTTTTTTGAGACAGAGTCACACTCTATCACCCAGGCTGGAGTGCAGTGGTGCAATCTTGGCTCACTGCAACTTCCACCTCTCAGGTTCAAAGCAATTCTCCTGCCTCAGCCCCCTGAGTAACTGGGACTACAGGCATGCACCACCACGCATGGCTGATTTTTATATTTCTAGTAGAGACGGGGTCTTGCCATGTTGGCCAGGCTGGTCTCGAACTCCTGACCTCAAGTGATCCACCTGCCTCAGCCTCCCAAAGTGCTGGGATTATATATGTGAGCCACTGCGCCCAGCCTGCCATGGTTAATTTGAATCAGGAAAATTTAATGTAAAGAACTGTTAACTAAAACAGTAGGAGGTAGGTAACTACTCAAGGCGGTGAATGAGGACTCCCTGGGATCTGTAAGTAGCAGGTGCTACCTCTGGGCTGAGGGAGAGCGGACAGCAAAGGAGCTAAGGAAGAGAAGGAGGACCCCATTCTCATCGCAAGGCTGAGATTCAGAGCTCTTCAAAGAGATCCAGGGAAGAGACCAAGGCCAATGAAGAACATGAAGAAGTTTGTTAGAGGGCACGGCTGGTCTCGGTTCTCATCCTGAAAAACCAGCTCTAGACACATAGCTGAACCATAGCTGGTTCTGCTCCCACCTCCCTTCTTTCTGCCTTCAACCCAGATGTGACATCTGGAACTATAGCATCTATTCTGCCCCCATAAAGCAAAGAAAGCACTTGGATTTGAGAATCCAAGAACGTTGGACCAGAACCCAAAAGGGAAGTGCCTTCTGCAGCTATCGCCTTGTGGGGTCACCTATTGCCTTCCACAGACAAAGCCTAACATTCTCCCAGCTGGCAAAGGAGAAATATTTACAGGGCCCAGCTCCAAGGTCACAGGCAGAGCCGTGAAGAATGGATGTGCTCTGGGAGAGGACAAGTCAGTCACAGGCTCAGGGAATTTCATTGGTTGGGTCTTTCTCTGATGAAACAAAAATGGAAGGGGTGATGTTTTTCTGGTGCTATATTTGGGTGATGTTGTCAAATGGTCACTGTGTCACCCTCTGGTAAGCCAGGTGGACAAGGGAGCTTGGGCACATGAATTTTGGCCTAGTGTAAAGTGTGTTCTTGGCTTTAACTAATGCCCTATTCTGATCTATGAGGGGCACAAGAGCTGAATGAACGTCCATGTCCGTAATCTTGCAAGGATGTAAGGGACTGGCAGAGTAATAAGCAGGAGGAAGGGCTGGTGCTCTCCACCCTCCATTCCAGAGAGTATGGGGGATAAGGAATTCCCACGATGTCTCAGGCAGCACGAGAATGAGCTGCATTTGCTGGTGGGTGAGTCATTGTTCGTTTGGAGGAAACGCAGGTGCAATATGTTTCAGTCTCTGGTGAAACAGGGTTCATAGCTGAGCCAGTCCACTGTCGTCTTTTCTCCTTCTTGTCAATGAAACTCAGTGGGCTTGGCCTTGGTCTCCAGCACTGGGCAGCAGGTCAGAGGGTGGGAAGATCCTGTTTCAGGGTTGTGGCTGCAGGGGAGAGAGGGAAGCTGCCGTAGGACCCACCCAGTTCTTGGAGATAAACCTGCACAGTGGTGTCACACACCAGCCCGACTCATGTGAAAAGTGGCACCTGGTTTCCCATCTGCTCCTGCTCCTCATGCTTGTAGCTCCCTTGAAACTTGACAGGCGGGACTGGGCCAAGACAGGGCTGCCTATTCCCAAGCTCCCTTCACCTGATTGTCTTGACAACAGTCACCCTGTGCTAGGGACTGAATGTCTGTGTCCCCCTGAAATTCATATGCTGATGCCTAGGACCTAAGGTGATGGAATCACCTTTGGGAGTGATGAGATCACGAGGGGAGAGCCCTTGGGGATGGGATCAGTGCATTAAAGAGGCTAAAGAGCCCAGCATTACCCCCTTCCACCAAGTGACCACACAGCAAGTCGATGGCCGTTTGTGAGGAGGAGGCCTTCACCAGCCCCCAACCATGCTGGCACTCTGGTCTCTGACTTGCAGCCTCCAGAACTGTGAGAAATACATTTCTGTTGTTTATAAGCCCCCCAGTCTATGGTTCTGTGTCCTAGAGGTCCAAATGGACTAAGACACCCTGATTCCCACCATGGGCATTGAGCAGGCCTGCTGCCAACAGTCAGTCTAGAGTCTGACAGTCTGACCAGGCCAGGCCAGGGAGGACTTGCATCATCGTGTGAAGGATGCAGATACCGGCCTCCATGCTGCCGTCATGGAGGATTGGAAAGGATTCCTTTCCATCCATGGAGTTCTCAGAGACGCACTGGAGCTGCTGGCTTCAGTATGACAAACCACAAGAACACAGCACCAGCCCAGCACTGAGGGCAGCACAGAGTGGGTCCCGGGGAGGGTGTGCACAGATGCACGAAGCCACGAACATCCAGGAGAGCTGGCAGCACCGGAGCACACACACCCGGGCTGTGCCAGAGCTCTCCGTGGAAGAGGGCAGTCTCCCGCTTCATCCATCATCCAGGCAGAAGGCAAGCGGACCATTTCCCCAAGCAGCACTTCTCTCCAACAGCAGCGGTCATAAAAGCAGAGGCTCCGAAACTTTAAGAGGCCATAAACCCTTTGGCAACGACACACGGCTCCGAGAACACACGCGTGAATAAATAAAACCCAAACCCTGCCGCTGAGACATCGCTACATCCAGAAGGACCCAGAGCAACAGACGCAGAGAAAAGCAACATAGACAACTGCGGCCTGATGGCAGGTCCCACGGGCCCAGGGGCGGCTGCTCACCAGGCACCCCGTTTCCAGAAGCCCTGGGCAAAGTCAGCAGCTCCCAGGCAGCTTGCATGTGGCCACAAAACTGAAGCCATTGATTGCTAAACCAGATAGCAACCTTACTGAAGGACTTGCAGGCCAGTGGACACTCCTCTGAAGAGGGAGAGGACAAGCAGCCGTGCCTGGGGATGCAGATATACCCGGCCTTCCATACCGAGCTCACATTCAGCCACAGGACAAAGTGCTCTGAGGCAAAAAGGATCATTTGTCCAGGCTGTGCATTCGGTAATGCTCGTGGGGAGGCTTTACCCTGGGAAAGCCTAGTTTTAAAAGCTGATTTCTCTATTGAGAGCCGGCTAAAAAGACCCCACAGTCCCCGCAGCCTGCTTGTGCTGAGGTTTTGTCTTCGATTTAAAAACCTTCTTTTCCCAGTGGACCTTTAGACAGGAACTGTAAAGAACTGCAATAAGGCCCTTGATGTGGGGCAGAATTAATCTGACCGGCTTCTCCTGCTGAACCTGATTATTACGCTCCGGACACAGACCCTCCCACCAGCCTCCTTTCCCAGGGCTGCCCATCAAGGCTGTGGCTCAGTGAAACTTCGGGGATCATTTGCAATAGAATTAGAGTTGAATCTGCAAGTGAGGGTGGTTTTCTTTTTTCATTTGCAAGGACTCGTTTCCAATCAAGTGTCCAAACACATTTTATCAGGACCTGGAGGAGGCTGAGCAGACAGAGGCATGACGGAAGCCACTGGAAGGGGCAGAACTTGGCAAATGGGAACTTCTGCTTCGATTTCAGCAGAGTTGGGTGAGGGAGAGACGTAACAACACTAAGGCAGGATGAGAAATGAGCCAAGCAGAGTGATTCCAGTTTCCTGAGCACTTACTATGTGCTGGTGCCACACTGGGTGAGGGAGGCAGGCAGACGCCATTCAGGAGCAAGGGAAAAGACAACTGAAGAAGCCTTTGGAACTATGAGCCATTATCCTCAGAAGGGCCCAGCTGGGGACAAGCCTCATCCTTCACCTCCCAGGTAAAGAAACTGAGACACAGAGATAATAAATTAAATGTAGTCAGCTGGGCACAGTGGCTTATGCCTGTAATCCCAGAACTTTGGGAGGCCAAGGCAAGAGGGTCGTTTGAGCCCAGGAATTCCAGACTAGCCTGGGCAACATAGTGAGATCCCATCTCTACAAAAAATTAAAATTAAAAATTAGCTGGGTGTGATGGTGTGTGCCTGTAGTCCCAGCTGCTCAGGAAGCCAAAGGGGGAGCATTGCTTGAACCCAGGAATCCAAAGCTGCAGGGAACCGTGACCATGCCACTGCACTCCAGCCTGTGTGACAGAACGAGATTCCATCTCTACAAAAACTAAAGTAATAACACTGGGCATGGTGGTGCACACCTGTAATCTCAGCTACTTGGGAGGCTGAGACAGGAGGATCGCTTAAGCTCGAGGTCGAAGCTGCAGTAAGCCATGATCGCGCCACTGCACTCTAGCCTGGGCAACAAACCAAGACCCCCTGTCCCTAAAAATAATAAATAAATCCATGCAGCATTTTCAAAAAATGATAACAGTCTTGTGACTGGTCCTAAATCACAGGAATATTGTGTCAGGAAGCCTCTGGTTTTATCTGGGTTCAAATTCGCCATAGGGACAAAGCAAGCCGCACGGCCTGAGGACTGCCTGACAGCAGACCGTGGGGGAGGGAGGCGGCTTGCATTGCTCTTTGGTTGGGGAGGCATAGAAGTTTGGGGCTCCTGCAATATCTTTTTTTTTTTTTTTTTTTTTTTGAGACAGTCTCGCTCTGTAGCCCAGGCTGGAGTGCAGTGGCGCGATCTCAGCTCACTGCAACCTCCGCCTCCTGGGTCCCAGTTCAAGCAGTTCTCCTGCCTCAGCCTCTCAAGTAGCTGGGATTACAGGCATGCACCACCATGCCCAGCTAATTTCTGTACTTTTAGTAAAGACAGGGTTTCACCATGTTGGCCAGGCTGGTCTTGAACTCCTGTCCTTGTGATCTGCCTGCCTCAACCTCCCAAAGTGCTGGGATTACAGGCACCAGCCACTGTGCCCGGCCTGCAGTATCTTTTTCTACATCAAGCTAACAGAGACAAGCTATCCAATTTTTTCTCACACCCATCAACCCCACCTTTCCCCAGATAAAAACTTTTCTTCCTAAATAAGGACACTTACATTTTTGGACATCTTTGGTTTGTTGAACAGGGCACCCCTCATAGGAAGCCGGGCAGAGTGGGGCACACCTGTAATCCCAGCACTTCCAGAGGCTGAGGTGGGAGGAATTCAAGACCAGACTGGGCGACATAGTGAGACCTCATCTCTACAAAAAATACAAAAATTAGCTGGGCATGGTGGTGGTGCACGCCTGTAGTCCCAGCTGCTTGGGAGGCTGAGGTGGGAGGATCACTTGAGCCCAGGAGTTTGAGGCTGCAGTGAGCCATGGTTGCCACTGCACTGCAGCCTGGAAGACAGAGCAAGATGTTGTCCCTAAAAAATTAAAAGTTTAAATTTTTAAGAAGCCCTCATACGTTTATTGGCTGCATACCAGCAGGCTGCCACGTTTTCTTCCATGGGGGCAGCAGCAGACAGTGCAGATGAGCAACCACCACGTCACTGGCCCGCTCTGGACACAAGTCTTCTCAGAGACAGGAGAAATGGGGCCAGGGTGCAGGCGTTACTCCCTTCTGCAGACAGGAAGGGGCGGGAAGCTGGTTTCCAGCAGAGCCACGATGGGCCTGAGCCAGCCCCCTCTAACCACCACACGCAGAAGTGGCTCAGGCCATGGGACTCCAAGGGATCATAGTAATGGAGAGGAAGGGGCTGAGGTGGCCATGGTGGCAGCAGATGTGGGATCTGGGATGTCACAGGCTTCTCCCAAGCACCTGGACTCAGGCTTAGATGGGGATAGAGCCCTCAGAGCTCCTGGTCATTCATGCTCATTGGACAGAATGTCCCTGGGGTTTGCATGAATTTGTTGGGAACGGACACAATGTACTCTTAAATTTCTGACCCACAGAGACTATGCACTTCTTCAAGCCACTAAGTGTCCGTAGATAACTATTACAGTGTCTAACTGAGCACATCAAATATTCTATGCAATTAATTACTGGTAGAAACAGTAAGATGGTTCCAAGAGCACTTAAGGAACTTGATATTTTTAGGTAATTGAATAAAGGACTGTCAGAACCTGACTGCTACGTTAATACCAAATAACCCCAAACTGGCTAATGTCCTACAGAGTAATAAACCACAACCTTTGGGGTTATCTTTTCTACCAGACAGAGATTCTTTTCATCTCTATTGCTCAAAAATCTAGAGTTCACAAAAAACTTCTGGGACCTTGAATTAATAGAAAGCAGGGAGTGGAATAACGTGTGGCTGCAGGGGGCTGTCCTGGATGATGTCCTGTGACCCCTGAAATGTTTAGCAGCATCCCTGCTGACTTCCCACTAGTGGTCAGCAGCATCCCTGCCCCAGCCGTGATCATCAAAAATATATTTTGACATTGCAAACATCCCTTGGGGGACCCAGGGTTGCAAACCATTGCCTGAGATAATTAAATAATCCTCGGGCAGACCTATTGAACAATGCCCATTTGACACTGAAATAGTTGCAGGACTTTCTTCTCAGTTCAGCTAAAGACCAGGCTCTTGGCACACGACCAGGAAAGATTAGGCTCATGGACACATAGAAGGGTGAGAAAAAATGGAATTTATTGGGAGAAAAAGGAAAAAGAGAAAAATTTTCAGCAGAGCAAGAGGGACCAGCTCCCTCTCCACCACACAGGGACTCAAGAGGCTGAGATCCTCCCCTCTGCAAATGACATGAACTTATGTGGCTCCACTCCATTCTCCCGTGCTCAGGCCAGTTGGAGATTCTCTGGACTGACAGTCCAGTTTTTCAGCCTTCAGGCTGTTTTAGGCTTGAAGGCAGGGCTTCATGGGGAGGGGTTGCAGTGGGAAGGGGCCTTGGCTGCCTCTTATCTCTATCAAAATGACAAGCCATCAAAGGAGTAGAGGATGTACCATCCCAAAATACGCTGGATTGGCACCTTGATTATTTTGAGTCGAACCCATTGGAAAAATCGTCATTTCAGGAAGCGTGAGCTGATCTGTCTCTCCCTGCATGCAGTAAGCCATGAAGATTCCTCCAGGAAGAGTACCCTTGCCAGAGCAGGGCAAGAAAACAGCCCTTATCACCAGAGCCTGGGCACTGAAGGCTGTGTAAGGAAGATGAATAAATATACTTCCCTGCCACTAGTTTTACACCATCTCCCGCAGATCTCCTAGTGACTCCCCTAGAAATGTACTTCCCTTAGCCAGATCCTCTTTGTCCTAGTGAAATGGCCTGGGGTCGCACCCAAAGTTCTTGGTCTCACAGCCAAGGAAATCAAGGACACAGACACACCAAGGGTGAGGTCAGAGCAGAAGCAGAAGTTTAACAGGCGAAAGAAAGAGAACAGCCCTCTGATGCAGAGAGGGGTCCCAGAAAGGGTTGCCATTCAGCAGTGAAATGCAAGGGTTTTTATAAGCGAGCTAGTGGGGAGGCGGTATCTTATCAACATAGGGTGCAAAAACCAGTTAGGACCAGGTGTGCAGCGTAAAATCTCTGGCAGCCCCCACCCCAACCTTTTATTATGCAGGCGGGTCCTTTGCCTGAAAGACTCCACATTGCTTTCCTACTGTGCATGTGCGAAAAAACGGCGGGGGGTGGGGGGGGGTGGGGGGGGATGGAGCCCCCATGGTGGATGTGCCTGGCCCCAGGGAGCCCTTTCTACTGGTGCAGTTGCAGGCATCCCCCTCCCCAACCCCCGTGCAAGCTTCCAAAAAAGGGAAGGAATGTGCTAAGGCCCACAGTGCTTACTGGGACCCACTGTATGTGAAGCTTGCTGATGACCCAGGAGCTCCCACTCTCTGTAGAGCTGCTTCCTTATCTATCTTTGTAGCCTGGTCTTCCAGGCTGCTGTTTGTTAGAAAAAAAGTAATTTCTTGGGCTGCTTTTTGTTAGAAGGAATGTTCTGCTGAGGACTCTGCCCTGTCTACCTAGCTAATTTCTTTGTACCTCCTTTCTCACTAGAATCTCTTGTCAAACGTATCGTTTTTTGTCTTAAAAGCATCTTGCTCCAGCCACTTCTTCAGACTTCAGTCTCTCGTGAAGATCCCCACATATGTGTAAAACCACTAAAACTTGTATGCTTCTCCCTTGTTAATCAGCCTGATGTCACTTTGGTTTCTAGATCCAGTTGAAGAGCCCACTAAGAGCTAGGCAAGGTTGGAGGTAGCTTCTGGCTCCCCACACCACTCACCTTTTTATCTCCTTGGTTTTTGAGATGGAGTCTCACTCTGTTGCCAGGCTGGAGTGCAGTGGTACAATCTCGGCTCACTGCAACCTTTGCCTCCTGGTTCAAGTGATTCTCCTGCCTCGGCCTCCCAAGTAGGTAGGATTACAGGCATGCACCACCACGCCTGGCTTATTTTTTGTATTTTTAGTAGAGACGGGGTCTCACCATGTTGGCCACCCTGGTTTCAAACTCCTGACCTCAGGGGATCCACCTGCCTCGGCCTCCCAAAGTGTTGGGATTACAGGCATGAGCCACTGCACCTGTCCCTCCTTTTTCTTAATAAGCCAGGAACTGAGGAAGGCAGCCCCCCTACATGACTGACCGCTTCCAAGGAGAGGGGGGTCCCTGCAGCTGCCTCCCTAGCTCAGACTGCACGTGCAAGGTGGACTCTTTAACCTCCAGCTCAGGGGAGACAGAAATAAACAAGAAAAGAGGAAAATAGGGTTGTGAGGGGCTGGGAAAGTGGCAGGAAGAAGGGCAGTACACAGTTAAGGAGACAAACAGACGCTTAACTATTAATACAACTCCAAGCCCTAAGGTATTCAGTTTGTGTTTTCTTAAAAGTTATTTAGAACCCGCAAGCAGTATTCATCTAAGAAAAAGAAATAAGGAAAAGAAGAAATGTGAATTTACCTCTGGGGCAGACTGATGCTTTGTTTCGAGAAGAACACCAAAATTGGTCTTTGATTACTAAGTGTACAGCAAACAGCCACTGTGGTTCTAGGCACCACTGCTGTGAAGGCGGATGTTTCAGCCTGGGAAGCTACACCTTCTGTGCGGAGGAAATGGCAGAATCAGAACTGTTTCTGAAAAAAAAAAAAAAAAATGTTACTTGGTTTATAACTCATCATATTCATTAAGGGGCTCAAAAATATTCCTTATGTCAGGTGGATGTGCAGCACCTGCCTCCGAACTGCATTGTTTCTAGGGTGCAGGATGCGTGCTCGCTCCTTTGAATGGGCATCTACAGGAGACCAGGGCCGGGGTGGAGAATCCATGAGAAGGGAAGGAGGCCCTCTCCTCTCCTCAGCCCTGCCCAGGGGACTGGGTGGGGCCGGCTCTGTCTCAGGGGTGGAGAAGGCTGTGCCCTGAGCCTGCTGCTTCCTAAAGCTGGAGTCCCAGTGGGCGCCCATTATGTTCCGAGGGACCAACGGCAGGCAAGCAGCCGCAAAGCTGAGGCAGGGCACCTGTCCAGCACAGTGAACATTTCTGCCACCTGGGCAGAGGCTGGTCCTGGGAGAGGAAATGCAGACACAGAGGCCAGCCCCTCAGGCTGGAGCCATGGCTGCTACTCGGGGCCTCCTGGCAGCTGGGCTGGACCCCAGGTCAGGGACAACACAAAGCTTTCCTAGGAAAGGGAGGAGGGAGGGGCCACTCCTTCACATAAGGGCCACCTGGAGGCCAGATGGGGTCCCTTGCAGGGATCCTCAAGGATAGACCTTCCTGGAAACACTGACAGCCACATCCAGGAGACCTCTGTGTTACCCGAGCCCACCTCCCTTCCTTTCTCCATGCCTCGCCTCCAAGAGGCTCTGGTTTCAGCCATGGCATGGGAATGTCAGGGAAGCCAGTCCCATGCTTGAAATGCAGTGCTGGGTGCCACAGCCAGCATGTGGTCAGGGCAGCAGCCTGGGCCAGGAATGGCCGTACCACAACTGGCTCCACCACAGACATGCCTGAGACACCCACACTGCCAACTCAGACTCCCGAGAGAGCTTAGGAGGGCTAAGACCTGGGTGAGGAGGCAACCCAGGATGGATGGACAATTTACAGGATTAAAGAATGGCTGGGGGATTCATGGAGAGATGCACATGGTTTAGGTGGCAGTCACAGACCGGCGAGGCCTGGATGTACAAGCTGTGGATGAATGAGATAGATGATTGACTGACTGGTGGATGGGTGGATGGATGGATAGAGAAAACAGAGATACAAGTATAGCATGGATGGAGACAGAGATAAGTATAGGGTGGATAAACAGATAATAGAAAAGACAGAGATATAGGATGAATGAATAGATAGGAATACAGGTATAGGATGGATGAATGAGTGGATGGAGAAAGACATAAACATAGGGTGAATGGATAGAATATATACAGGGGTATAGGATGGATGGGTAGATACATAGGTATAGGATGAATGAATAGATGTATAGGATGAATAGATAGAAATATAGGTATAGGATTGATGGATGAATGTGTTCCCAGACCAAACTGAGGGGTCGGGCTGCTTATTCTCGTGGCCCAATAACGAGATGCAGATGAACTGGGAAAGAAGAGAGTTGATTTCTGTAACTAGGTACAGGGAGAAGGCCTGGAAATTATCACTAGGACCAACTCAAAATTACAAAGTTTTCCAGAGCTTACATACCTTCTAAGCTATATGTCTATGTGTAAGTGTGCATTCTTCTAAACACTTCAGTGATTAACTTCTTCTAATCTATAACTAAGGGCTGAGTCTTGAAGACCTTCCTCTGGAGCCTCAGTACATTTACTTCATCTAGACGGGTCCAGGTGCTGGAGTGATTACCCTTATCTTGTCTCCTGCTAAATCATGGAGGTCTGGGGAGTTTCTTCAGACCCCCAGTAAGTGTGTTTAACCCTAAACAGGTGCTTTTAAGCATTCCTCTGTTATCTTGTCATGCTTCAAGGCCCAGGAAAGGCCTGGGCAAAACTCTTGGTGGGCTTCTGTTACATTCCAGCCTTCATATAAGGGTGCTGGTTCTATTGGCTTTTAATGTTTAACTTAACCACATATTCAGTGCTGAAACTGTTTTTATGGAAGCCAGCGTTAATGAGACCTGGCTTGCCACAAATGAATAGAGAAAGACTTAAGTATAGGGTGAATGGAAAGACAGAAAACATATAGAGATATGGGGCGGATGGGTAGACACATACAGGTATAGAATGAATAAATAGAGGTATAGCATGGGTGAATAGATGATTGATTGACTGATAGATATAAAGGCATAGGACAGATGATGAGTAGATAGAGATATATAGGGGTAGAATGAATGGACATTTTTATTATCTTCCTAAAATGTGGACAAGGGGCAGAGAAAGGACAGGAAAACACGAATGCACAAGAAACTCAGAACACAGATTATTCACTTTTGCTCTTTACACTCCAGAAGGAGGAGTTTTAGAAGCAAAGTTCAATGGCTCCCAGCTTCAGTCTTTAGATATCCGTGATAGATACATTTCTAGCAATGTCACCCGACACCAACTGGGAGAGCAAAACCTGACATAAACCAGAACTCCAAGAACCAAAGAGTATGCTGTCTCTGTCCCCCACGGCGACACACAGAACATAAGAGGCAGCCGTTGGCCCACGGGCCAGCCCTGCACTTCCTCCCACACCCCCAACAACTGAGCGTGTCCTTCCAGTGTGGCTCCTTTGCCCTTCACCTTCCTGGAACAGAAAGAGAAGGGGGTCATGCCCACGTCCCTAACTGCGTCAAGCGGCCCAAACAGCAGCTATTCTAAAGAATGTGGCTATTTGGGGATGAAAGACCCTATGGAGGGCTAACCATTATCAGTAACAGTGCCAGTCCCCCAGAAATGTGAGGGCCAGATGGATTCTGCTGGGGGGCAGGAGACGCTTTTGTGGTGAAATGGAGCCCAGTGGGACTTTATTCCTCATCCTGTGTGAAAGTTCCAAATGCGGATCCGGCCCCCCATATACAAGGAGCATCTCTTTCTATACATAAAGCTGGTTATCCGCTATTACCTGGAACTGAAAAATCGCTCATTTTGGAAGGTTTTTTTTTTTGGCTTCCTTCCTGTTAGAGTATATTGAAGCAGAGCGACTATCTTGCTTGTATAGGGGCTGCGTAAAATGAGGCTGAGACCTACTGGGCTGCACTCCCAGGGGGCTGGGCATTCTTAGTCACAGGAAGGATGAGACAGAAGGGGGCACAAGATACAGGTCAAAGACCCTACATGATGCAGTAAAAAGTGGACCAAAACCCATCAAAACCAAGATGATGACGAAAGGGCCCTCTGGTCGTCCTCACTGCTCATTAAACACTAATTATGATGCATTAGCATGTCAAAGACACTCCCAGTAGCTCCTTGAGTTACAAATACCATGGCAATGTGGGGAAGTTACCCCACATAGTCTAAAAAGGGGAGAGATCCTCAGTTCTGGGAAATCCCCACCCCTTTCCCCAGAAACCTCATGAATCATCCAATCCAGCCTTTGTTCAGCATATAATCAAGAAATACCTTTAAGTAGAACCAGTTCAGCAGCCCATGCTGCCACTCTGTTTGGAGAGTAGCCATTCTTTTATTCCTTTACCTTCTTAATAAACTTGCTTTCGCTTTACTCTGTGGACTCAGCCCCAATTCTTTCTTGCATGAGGTCCAGGAACCCTCTCTTGGAGTCTGAATCCAGCCCCTTTCTGGTAATACCCCTACATTGCCCATTCATAGTGATAAAGAGGGAATAAGACCACGCTGCTGGAGAGCGGAAGGCTGGATCAGAACACCACCCATGTCTCAGGAGGAGGTGGGCCAGAGAGAAGGTTCCACCTTTAAAGAACTCCAATTAAAGCAATTACCATTGTTGCAGAAATGACTGTTTTTAAAGGATTGAAGGCTTCTATTGGAGAACACTTCAGAGAGGAGGAGGAAACAACCGCCCACGTGAGCTGCCCATTAAAGAGAACAAAAAGCAAGCAGTGTTCAAACGATCTGCTTCCATCCTCCCAGGCCTCCTCCTTTTTTTTTTTTTTTTTTTTTTTTGTGGGCAGCCACCCTTCCCGAAAGCCTGTCATGCTTTCTGAGGTTTTCATGGAGCTGTCAGCTGGACACTCAGGGCCCGGGAGGGGACGGACACGTGAGGGGGCTGCACACGGTGCCAGGTGATGGCTGTCCCTTCCTTCCTCCTCTGAAGCTCTCTCCAGACAAGCTCCGGATGCTTGGATCCTTGTCGTGGGTCAAGGCATGGATGGCCCGCTGTGAGAAACAAGGACCTGAGAATCCACACTCACGCGACAATTACAGGGGGTTGAAGAAGCCATAATAGGCAGTGATGGATGCTGTGGAGGTCAGGGGTACCGGACATCAGGGAGCCAGGAGTCTTGGATGACCTTCGTCCTCTGAGCCTAATGCTTCAAAGATCCGATGGGAGGTTTGATGTTGGCGGGGACATTCTCAAATGATGAGGGGAAGGGCGTATCCTCCGTCTACTTACAATGGGGTTCTGTCCTGATAAACCCGTCGTGGGCTGAAAATACCTTAAGTCAAAAATGAATTGAATGCCTAACCCACCCCACATCACAGCTCGGCCTGGCCTACCGAAAACATGCACTCAACACTCCCATTAGCCTGCCTTTGGGCAAAATCAGCTCACACAAAGCCTGTTTTATAATAAACTGTTGAAGAGCTCATGGAATTTGTTGAATACTGTACTGAAAGTGGAAAACAGAATGGTTATTGGGTACTCAAAGTAGTTTCTGCTGAATGCGTTATCACTTTCTATCTATTTGGTCTTCCGGTTCCCTGACATACATCTTCTTAAAATCCTTGGAATCTCCAAAGCAGTATCTTCTGTATGAGAATGACTGGCTGCTGGCTGGCAGCCCCTAGGTATTATGGCTTTGGGATGGGGCTGCTCCAAAGAAAGACGAAGGCAGGATTAGGGGCGGGGGTGCTGAAAGTCCCAGCCTCTGTCTTTGTGGGGGCTGAAGGTGATCGCCAATGGCCAATAGTTTAAAAGTCCCCAAAAGGACAGGGTTCAGAGAGTTTTGAGGTACCTGAAAATGCGGAGATTTCCGGAGGGCAGCGCCCCCTGTGGGAGGGCATGGAAGCTCCGCCCCTTCCCCCACACTTTGCCCTAGACATCTCTTCGTCACAATCCTTTGTGATTTCCTTTATCGTAAACCAGCAACCGTAAGTGAGGGCTTCCCTGAGTTTTGGGAGCCACTCTAGCAAATTAACCAAACCCAAGAAGGGAGTCGCGGGAACCCTGATCTATAGCTGGTCACTCAGAAGCACAGGTAGAGCCACCTGGGGCTTGCGATCGGCAGCAGGAGTGGGGGCAGAGTCTTGTGGACTGAGTCCTCAGCCTGTGGGATCTGACGCTACCTCTGGGTAGTGTCAATAACGTCAGAATTGAATTGGATTGCAGGACACCCAACTGGTGTCTGCTGCAGAACTGACGGCTTGCTCATTGGGGTGGAGAAAACCCCACCCACACAGAGGTCTTCTGTGTTGGTCGTTGTGGTGTGAGAGCAGAGAAAAAACAGTTTGAGTTTTCTGGACTCACTTTAGCACCATCATAAAGTCAAGGACCATCTACATTTTCAGAGTGTTGCGAACAGATTTTTTTGTTAAAGTACTCAAAACATTAATTTCTAGGAAAACAAGATTCATAGAACAAAGAAATGCAACCCCCCCTACTTTATGATTAAGTTCAAAAAATATGAAAATTACTCTGCCAAATGCTTTAAAAGTTCTCAAAACCTTACCCTCAATTTCTGAACTTACCTCTTCGCAGACGTGTAGCAAGCAGTCCCCCAGGTGGCCCCAGGTCACGGGCTACGCGTTGAGCGGCTCTAAGACATATGTTATCACCGGAGCACTCTTCACCCAAGAAGATCATGGAAACACGGGTCAAATAAGGCGTGGAAAACACACGTATCCTTTTGGACGTGCACAGCAAGGCGGTATATTGAAGGCACTGAGAAGTCCTGTTTAAAACAAAAACAGAAACCTGCTCACCTTTGCTCAGTTTCCAAATTTGACTGTCACTTTCTCTTTCCCTTTTTGTGTTTACTTATTATTTTTATGTAACATTGAAACATTTGCCAAACCCCATTCCGCCAAGAAATGCTTGCCTGGCCTCATGGGAGCCTGCTCAGCCTGGCAGAAGGAAGTCGCTAATTCTGAAACCTAAGGTCCGGGTCAGGCCCGAGGTGGCGATGCCTGGAGCCAGGCCCACCAAGCAGTGCAGGAAATCGCTTCAGGTGAAACCCAGTTTCCTCTTTATTTGCTTAGCTGCAGTGACTGAGAACCCCAGCTGTTACTGTTACTGCAATTCGGCCATTGCCTGGCACGTGGGGCCGCGTGGCCGTTAGGAAAAGTCTGTGCACAGAATAAACTCAGTTGAGTGTAAGGAGACCACGCGTTGCATCAGGGAGCTCCAGCGCACCAGGAAGAGCGACACTGTTTATCTCTCCCCCGGCTGCAGACTGCGTTTTCCCAACGAGCAGGCGGGGGGCGAATATCTCACGGCACAGCTTCCTTACAGGAGGCTTTGAAGGCTGCTTGGAGTATATTCGAATCCCCAGGCGCGCCGATTCCCCTCTAATGAAACAGTTCCTTCTAGTCCAGTTTCTGCACACAGAGCACCCTACAACCCATCGTGTCCTTGACGCTGAGACCATGAAAGGAGGCTCTGCCTGCCGGGCCTCCACTCACCCTGTGCTGGGCCAGTCGTGGCTGCGTCTGGCTGGCGAGTTCACCCAGGACACCTGCGTGTTTCCAAGGCCTATGTTTTCTGCCGCTGTATCCCCAAACCAAAGGCAAACCAAAGTCAAGGCCATTGTCTTGTCTAGGGCTCCATCTCCTGACTGTTTCCTCCTTCCTAACACGACTCTGCATTCCTGGGGGGCGGAGGGCGGCGGTGACTGCTACAGTCTCGGCGGATCCACGCCATCCCCACTACAGACAACATGGTGGTTTCCCTGGTGGCCAGACTTGCTGTTTAGTCTCAGAAAATGTAGCTGCAGGCCAGCCATCCCCCAGCCATGCCCCAACACCCAGCACCAAGGGCCAGTACTGGCAGGTGCCCAGAGACTTTCCAATTAGGATGTCCCCAGACTGTGTCACAGTTGTCTGTGGGTAGACAACATGTCAGCAAATTCTTTTGATTTGGCTCCCAGGAGAAGGGCGAGTCTCCGTCCCCTACCCCTGAACGGGGGCCAGCTGTGGGCGCTTTGCCTCTAACAAGGGGACTGCAAGGCAGAGACACCAGCTCCTCTTTGCGGATCAGGGAAGAAAAGGGAAGCTGCCTCCCGCTGGCTGGCTCGCTCTCTCGGGGACTCAGCTTAAAACCCTGAGCCACCAGGTGAGCAGGGTGGCTACCCTGAAGACACCATGCTGGGAAGATCCACCACAGAACACGCACAGAGAAACGCCCCAAGATGAGGAGCCCAGGGGTCCTGGCCCCCTCCGCCTCCCCCTCCCTCCAAACCCCCACTCCCTTCCCAGCCCCAGCCCCACTCTAGCCTCGCCCCCAGCCCACCCATCCCTGCCCCCTGCACACCCGGCTTCCTCCCCACACCAGTCACCCCCACCTCGCTCCCTCTCCCCTCAACAGCTTAATGCGCACACCTGGCCACCTCCCCCCACCACTCACCCCCACCTCACTCCCTCTCCCCCCAACAGCTTAATGTGCACACCCAGCTCAGCCACTCCCCTCGGGGTTGCTGTCTCCTCTCCCCTCTTCCTGTCGTGGAAGCTTCTACTTAGGAAGCCCAGGGGGTTACCTGGTGCTCACCTTGGACATCTCTGTTCTCCAGGTGTGTCCGGCTCAGCTCTCTCCATGGCTGTGCATCTGGAAGGTGGCTGCGCATCTGGAAGGTGGCTGCGTCCCATCCCTGGGCACCCCGGTCGCCCGCGTCACCCTTGTCCCCCACGGGCAGGGCAAGTGCCTCCGTGTTCCTCACTGCTGGCTGACATCTTGGAGTGCTCATGGAGCAGGGCGGGCTCAAAGAGCAGAACGAAGCGGCAGACCTCCCATGTCTGCTGCTGCTCAGCAGGACGATAAGTCACATCTTCATTAACAGTGGGGAGCCAGCACCGACCAGGAAATCGTATGGTTAGAACAGAAAAGGGAAACAGGCAAGATCGATTTTTTTGTTGCATGAGGCCTGGTAAGACGGTGAATGGGCAAAACGACCAATTTTCTTATTTCTCAAATAGAGAAGATTGTAATGCTGTTATAAGGGTCAAATGGGATGATTTGTGTAAAATGCTTTGCACAGTGCCTGGCGTACAGGAGCCTCATAAATGTGGGCTGTTTTTTGTTTTGTTTGTCTGTTTTTTGAGACAGGGTCTCACTCTGTCGCCCAGGCTGGAGTGCAGTGGCGCAATCGTGGCTCACTGCAGCTTTGACCTCCAGGGCTCAGGTGATCCTCCCACCTCAGCCTCCTGAGTAGCTGGGACCACAAGTGCACACCACCATGCCCAGCTAATTTTTTTAAAAAAATTTTTTGTGGAGAGGGAGTTTCACTATGTTGCACAGGCTGGTCTTGAACTCCTGGGCTCAGTGATCCACCTGCCTTACCTCCCAAAGTGCTGGGATTACAGGTGTGAGCCACTGCGCCTGGCATATGTGGGCTATTCCTATTCTCATTAGGCGTCATCTCAAGTGTAACATGTCCTGTGCTGCACTCCTGACATCCCCCTGCTGCTCCCATCTTCCCATCCCAGTGAATGACACCTTATCACTTTGACTTGTTCAGCCAAACAAACCCCAAAACCCAAAAAGCCTTCTCCCCACAGTCGACATCCAGCCCAATGGCAAAGTTTTTGCTTCTGTCTTCAACATATACCCAGTTTTGACCATGTTCCCCACTTCACCTCCATTACCCTGATCCAGCTGTCATCCACTCCGTTGGTTTGCAGCCAAGACTTCCCACCCCTCACACGTCCACCCGCTCCCACCACCCTAGTCCTCTCGACCAGCAGCCAGATGAGCTGTGTCAGCACAGAAGTCACATCAGTGTTTTGCTCAGAATCTGCCAGCAGCTTCCCATGTTTCTCAGGTAAAAGCCCAGTCGTCTCCTGATCTCATGACCTAGTGGTCTATTCCCTGCGTCAGAGTCTCTGTGCTCCTCTATTCCGTATTTTCTTCCCGTGGTGGCCTGGCCTCACTGGCCTGCAGGCTCTTTCTGGAGCTCGCCAGGCCCACACCTGCCCAGAACACTGCACTTGCTATTCCTACTGCCTGAATCTTCTCCAAATATCTAGATGGCTTCCAGTCTCTTCACAAAGCTCAGCTTCTCAGGGAGGTCTTCCCTGACCACCCAAATTAAAGTCACCACCCATCCCCAGCATTCTCCAAGCTTCCTGTGTCTGGGATGGTTCCCTCAGCCTTCACCATGGTCTAACTGGCTTTCGGCTCCCTTTGCCTCGTTTCCCTATGATCTGCAAGGGTGTGGCATGCACCGCTGTATCCCCAGTGCCTAGAATCAGTGCCAAACACAGAGCAAATGCAGAGTGAATGTTGAGGAAGGGAGGCAGGGAGGGAGGTAGGGAAGGAGGGAGGCAGGGAGGGAGGTAGGGAAAGAAGGGAGGGAGGGAGATGGCACACTACTTTGCCTCAAATGACTGGAAAAAAATCCAAGCTGATCATGTACTCTCGCTTGGTTTCCAAGCTAAAACAGAGAGACCTTTGGTGCTTCCCCAGTGGGGAAGGGAAGAACGCTGGCTCCCGGGTGGCCCTGTCTCATCTTTCATTTAGTGGGGGTACAGTGGGGTCACCATTAGTACATGGCTCATACTTCCACTGATCTTACACATCATCCTCACGGTCAAGTGAGAACAGTTTATCCTCTTTGGATAAAGATATTTGCCCAAGGTGAGCGAGGCTAGAGGTCGGGTCTTCCTTCTGGAATGCCAGTTCATTGGGAGGCTCCTTGGCACGTCAGGGGCAGGTCTCCTACCTAACTCACCACCACCACCACTTGCTCACAGCAGGGAAAATGTATGGCGCAGATGTACCAACAGCCTGCAGATTAGAATTGCATGAAGCTGGAGGTTCCAGGGTAAGGTTTTAGTCCAGACTCTGGTATCAACCAGAGCCTCAAGCTCTGCAACCTAAAGGAGGCCACTGTGACCCCAAAGAGTGAGCTACCATCACCCTCTCAGGAGGGTGCTGTCACAGATGTTTTGGCTGCGCCCCCCAGGCATGTTTAGGGCGAGAGCCTTGAGCAGCTCCACAGCTCTGTCCTCCTTGCTTTCTTTTTCCACCCATGGATTCATTCAGCACATGCTGCTGAAATCCCATCTAGATTCCAAAGATAACTGTGCACAGAAGTTATCCCCTAGGGCCCTCCTTTCTTCCCTGAACCCCTTCTTTCTTTCTCTTGGAGCTCGCTACCCTCTTCCGTAGGTGGCTCCCTGGGGTGAAGCTTGGGGTCTCCAAGGCAAGATAGGTGTCCCTTCCTGGGCAGACAGTCAGCACAGATGTTCTCCTGGGGGAAGTCAGGGCCCTCCAAAGGCCCAGCTGAGGTCTGCTGGCTGCCCAAACATTCTGTCACCCCACAGGCATGAGAAACGAGGGGGGCAGCCTGGCTCCACATGGCCTTTACAAAGTCCCGGGGAGATGCAGTGGGGAGAGCAGGGGAGTGGTGAGTCAAGACTGGCAGGAGCTCTGGGTTCGGCAGGGAGGGGCTTGTCGGAGCTGGCACTGCCACGTGGCACCAAGCCCAGGCACAGCAGGTGGCACTGACACAGCCTTAATTGATAGCTTAATTAAGGAATTAGGTAGGTTATAACTTCCAACCTACAGCTTGCTTAAGCTAAATTTCATTATCTCCCTTTGCTGTGGAACCGCACATCATGCGGTAAAGGAGGAGTGGGTGTCATCCGCCCAAGAGCGGTCGCTAACATGCTTTGGCCTATCTTGCATGCAAGATAGGAAGAAAGGTGAGGTGTTGGGGAGCAAATGTCAACAGGTGCTTTCTCCCCTCGCTGGAAGCTGCTCCAGAAAACCCCCAAAGGCAGCGATTTACTCTTTTCCCCCAAAGACTTGCTAAATAGCCTTCTGAGGATGAGAAGCATCATCTCCAAGAGCCAGACCAGAGCCTTCAAAGGTTCTAAGCCTGTGAAATAAATGAAGTCGGCTGGGACACGGAGGAAGGCAGACAGCATCTCATGCATCTCCGCGAGCTCTGCAAAGGACACCACCACTCTGTGCTCCGGGAACTGCGGCGTGCAGCTGCCTCTTCAGCTGGGGCCTCTGCCCCGCTCACTACGGCCCGGGGTGGAGCTGGGGAACTTGAACTTCTTCCTGACTGTTCCGGGAAGCCTGGCATTGATCCTTCTCGCTCACACTGTGGTCTCTAGAGTAGCAGCATTAACTGCACCGGGAGCTTATAAGAAATACAGAGTCTCGAAGCAAATCACAACATATGGGATCAGACTTTGCATTGGAGCAAGGTCCCCAGGTGCTTTGTGTGCACATTGAAGTTTCAGAATCAGTGACTTGGGTAATAGATAGTATAGTTTCACTTCCAGTTCAAATGAACCCTTTCCTAAAATATTCTGTGTAACCTGAAACTGGGTAAGAAGAGTTTTATGAAAAACCTCGGCCACTGGATAGAGATCCATACATGAGATTTGACACCCTTATTTAAATGTAGATAGGATGCTGGAGTTTGCAAGATAAGTGGCACAAGGTGGTGAGAGTCTTAGATTTGGGAGGGGAGTACACAGCAACAGAGAAGAGAGACAGGACACAGAAACACTCGTGGCGAACCATGCCTTGTGCCTCTGCCCGTAGGCAGGTGGATGGTGTACTCTGTGCACACTGGCAAGGTCCTCTTCCCACTGCAGGGCAGGTATGGTGGGGTTTGGAACATGGATCAAGCTTTTGAAAATACACCCAGGAAAACCTGCAACCCACAAGGCTATGAGTCCAGCCATTCCTCTTTGCTGATCTCTTAAACCAGTAAAGCTCCTTATTTCCACAGAAACTTCCAATTTCACTACCCCCCAAACTCTCCATCTTCATTTCCAAGGAGGCCCTGGGGCCCCAGGCAGCAGACACAGAAAAACCCTGCTGCAAAGAAGGTTCACAACTGACATCATGACGGCCTTGGAAGCCAGGTGGAATGAGTGATGCATATTAAATTTGATGGCGGGGGCAGCCACTTAAGGTTTCTAAGCAGGAAAATGGGTTAAAACCCAAATTGGGTTTTAAGGGTAAGATTTGAGATAGACTGAGTAGAAACTTATCGAAATCATCTACACTAGCGTCTTGGCTGTGTGTGTGTGTGTGTGTGTGTGTGTGTGTGTGTGTTTGAGATGGAGTCTTGCTCTATTTCCCAGGCTGGAACGCAGTGGCGTGATCTCAGCTCACTGCAACCTCCACTTCCCAGGTTCAAGTGATTCTCCTGCTTCAGCCTCCTGAGTAGCTGGGATTACAGGCACTCACCACCACCCCTGGCTACTTTTTGTATTTTTAGTGGAGACAGGGTTTTGCCATGTTGACCAGACTGGTCTTGAACTCCTGACCTCAGGTAATGCACCTGCCTCAGCCTCCCAAAGTGCTGGGATTACAGGCATGAGCCACCGCGCCCGGCTTAGGGTCTTTTTTAGGAGCATAGTGAACAAAATTTAACTTTATTCTACTGGACACTCACTGGCACATGGTAGATGGTCCATAATATTACGGTGAATGAACAGGTGTGTGTGACATGGGGACATCATCACATATATGCTATATACAGCAATGCACAGAGACCTAAGTTTTGTTGGGTTTTTACCCATATTAATTGGGCCAAAATATCATTTTTTGAATATTCCTGACTGGGCTCATCAGTTGGTTCTGCATTTATATAAATAACCACTATTACTTTTGCACCAACCTAATACCTCGCCTCTGTCCTCTTCTCTCGCTCAGGTTGTGGGCTGTCTGGCTGCAGGCAGGGTGCATGCATAGTGTCAGCTGTTTCTTCATTTGTGGCTTTCAGTCAGCTTTGGGATGGAGCAGGAGTTGGAAAAGGTGAGGTCTGGTCCCGCCGAGTCATGAGACCACAGACGGATAAGTAGATGATGCTGGACTTGTCTTCATCGGTCACCTGCCAATCACACAGGAGTTCTCAGGATTGCACTGAGACATGCAGGAGCCTCCTGGTGCCGGGTGTGATGGGGACGTCCTGAGGGTCCACTGACAGCCGGCCTTTCACTCTGCCACCCTGTGTGTGGGACACTGGTCAGGTGAGGCCAGGTTCTTTTCGGCCTCTTCATGCTCAGGGGAAGCTGGCCAGGCGACTGGATTCTAGATGGGTCCATTGTCCCCACTGCTGCCACCACACTTTATCATAAAAGAACTTCTGGGCTTCCCTGCGTTGGTCATTTCTTATCTCAGCTGCTTCTAAGTTCTTGATTCCTCCTATACTTCCTTTGGCTTCTCTAAGGCTGAACTCAGATGATAGCGAATTTTTAAGAATACACTGTACAGTTCCCTTTTCAGGAAGCTGATTAAACTCACACACTCCATCTGGTGCTGCAAAACTTGTTTCAAGCCTGGATTACTTCTCTGAGGTCATTTCCAAAAATCTATTCATAAATTAATAGTTATGGTATGTTTATTAGTTTCCAGGACTTCTAATAGTATATTGATTCTGGGCAGAAGCTTTAGCAGCTGGTTTGGCTAAAGAATTTAATTTTCTACAAACCACACACTCTAATCATATCATCTGGTACTGAAACACACACAAGTTCAGAGGCCCTCAAATGCTCATGTGTGGAGATTGAATTGTTCTCAGTTTGCAATGAGAGGAAGAAAAATAAGTCAATAAAGAGGATTTTTTTAAGGGTAAATATGTTTAATGTAAAGGACTGCTTTTGAGTTTATGGTTTTCTTCTTCTGTTATATATTTTTAAATGTTGTTATGTATTAACATTTTGTTTATTATTTTTTTAAGATGGAGTCTTGCTGGAGTGCAGTGATGCGATCTCAGCTCACTGCAACCTCCGCCTCTCCTGCCTCAGCCTCCTGAGAAGCTGGGACTACAGGCGTGCGCCACCACGCCCAGCTAATTTTTTGGTATTTTTAGTAGAGACAGGGTTTCACAGTAAACACTCTTGACAGAATAAGAGTGGACAACTCTGTGACAGCACCCCACGTCTCAGAAAGCATTTTAGCAACTCATGAAATCCAAAAGAACAGGCTATCCTGGACTAGTAGATCACCCAGTGATTTTTAAAAGATGGGTCAGAGTTTCAAACCTCCTCCACCTCCCGTCTGGTATCAATAAACACCTTCTCATTGTTTCTGATCAGAGCTGGCCAGGGATAAAAAGATTGGCTTCCCATGCTTTAAAAAAGAAACCTTTAAGTCCAGCATCGATTTATTCAGCAGGAAGGGAACAGGAGGCATCTAATCTGAGGCTCCCTCCACGTTTTGAGGTCTTCCCTTCTCTGCGATATCTGCCTTTCAAAAACTAGGATTATTGCTTGTTGAGCTTTCACACTCCCAGCATCATTTTGACCTTCAGCTTCAATGGCGGACACAATGAAGCGCCTTCATTTCCCCGCCGCCCTGGCCGTGGGCACTCCCTGTGCTTCTGGTGGTGTCCCCTGGTCTCCAGGACTCCCGGGCCTCTGACCACCAGCTGGTTTCAGGGCACCCCTGGTCACCACTCTGATTTCTCTCACCCCTTCTTCCTCCCCAGATGGAAAGAACAAGGCTGTCGAGGAGGGAACAGCACTGCGAGACCCTCCCTGAGGCCCAGGCTGGCCAAGTTCCACCCGCAGCTCTGTCAGTGCTGGTTATGGCTGTCACCTGAGCGGTGCCCAGGTGGGGACTGTGCATCCTGTCCCACTCCCGTCTGTTCCCACCTACCTGGGCCCTGCCCCCTTTCTCCCGCACGCAGCTCCCTGCCGTACTTCACCGTGGCTGATTCTCACATCCCAGGTGCCTGACCATCAGTCCTGAGATCTTCATGTCCTAAGAGGCCTCCTGGTCTTCACACAAAGCTCTCACGCCCCTCCTGATGGCCCAGGAGAACCTCAAGCTCATGTCAACAACTCCCCTCTCCAGTCCAGCCAGGACCTTTGGCCCCGTAATGCTCCAAGCCTGGTCAGGGGCCGTCAGGATGGATAGGCAGGGGAGGCAGATGTGAATGCTGTTCTGTAGCTCTTCTTCGCTTGGCAATAAATGAGAGACTTCTTTCCATGCCAGTACATAGAAAGCGACCTACATGTTTTTACAGGGTGAACGGTTTTCTTCTGTGTGGATGTACCATAATTTAACCTGTCCTCTACTGACAGACATTCAGCTTATTTCCAGTTTTTCTCTATTAAAAAAAAAGTGCAACATGAAAATCATTTGAACCCAGGACATGGAGGTTGCAGTGAGCTGAGATCACACCACTGCACTCCAGCCTGGACAAAAGAGTGAGACTCTGTCTCAAAAAAAAAAAAAAAAAGTGCAACAAACATCAACAAACATCCTTTTACATGTATCTTTTCTCACTCGTATTTCTGTCCATAGAAATAGGATTGCTGGACCAAACAATATTCATATAAATTCTGAGGCTAGAAAGTGGTGCATTTTTGGAATGCAGTTTTCTTCTCCCTAGCAGGGTGTGAACAGCATTATTTTTGCCAATGATTGTTTCAATTTCAATTTATCTACTGATGATGTAGAACATGTTTAATAACTTTGCATTTCTACATTTTCCTTTACTGTTCTTGGCCCATATTTCATTTGGGGGCACTCTATAAGTCTAAAGGGAAGAAAGGCCTTTTAAATATGAATGGCATTAGCCCTTCCCCTATGTGAACATTTAAATTCATCATTTAGCCTTCCCTGAGCATCTGTTCCAGGCACCGGAAGACGTGTCCATCATCTCGGTGAAGCCTCAGAGCAGCCTGCAGGGAAGGCCTCGTTTTCCCTACCTCATTCATGCGCCTGACGTCCGATGCAGTTTAGTAGAGAGGCTGAGACTCATCTCCAAATTTGTTTTCAAGCCTGTGTTCTTTCCACTGTCCTACTCAAAACCTCTACGTAAAAATCTCCTAATATCATTTTAAGGTATTTCCTGGTAGTAATAGAAGATATGGGAGTCAGAAGAATAAAGAAAGATGACTGGGTATGGTGGCATATGCCTATAATCCCAGCACTTTGGGAGGCTGGGGTGGGAGAAGTGCTTGAGCCCAGGAGTTCAAGACCAGCCTGGGCAACATACCAAGACCCTATCACTACCAAAAAAAAAAAAAAAAAAAAAAAAAAAAACATGTAAATTAGCTGGGTTTGGTGGCTCATGCCTATAGTTCCAGCTACTCAGGAGGCTGGGGCAGGAGGATCACTTTAGCCCAGGAGTTTGAGGCTGCAGTGAGCTACGATCGTGCCACTGCACTCCAGCCTGGGTAGCAGAGCAAGACCTTTTTTCTAAACCAAAATACAAAACAAGTGATTCGATTCGATACAGTTGGTCTTGGGTGGGCCTGAACATCAGTATTTTTAGAAGCACTTCAGGGGATTTTTCTCTGCAGCAGGGTTGAGGTCCGCTATCTTCCATCATCTCCACTGTCCCTTCCAGCTCTGTTGCGAGGGCTGGAGTGCAATGGCACTATCTCGGCTTGCTGCAACCTCCACCTCCTGGGTTCAAGTGATCCTCCTACCTCAGCCTCCTGAGTAGGCTGGATTACAAGTGTGCACCACCATGCCTGGTTAGTTTTTTGTAGCTTTAGTAGAGACGGGTTTTTGCCATGTTGGTCAGGCTGGTTTCAAACTCCTGGCCTGAGGTGGTCCATCAGCCTCAGACTCCCAAAGTCCTGGGATTACAGGCATGAGCCACTGTGCTTGGCCCCACATATGCTATTTCTAAATCATATCTCCTTTGTTTACTACATGTGGAGCAGAATTTAAATCACTGCTCGAAGAAGTCAATGATGTTCACATACGTAGAAGTTTCTCAATGCTGCCTGCTTTATATTCAGATTATGCTGATTTTCCTCCAAATGACAAATCTGAATTACAGAAAATTTAATAATTAGTGTATAATACTTATGAATACATAAAGCAACAAACTGGAATAAAACCAAGGGATGCTTTGTGGAAGTACTTGAGAATTTTGAAGTCCAACTGATTTCTAATTCGCATTATTTTTCCATGTAAATGCATGCCCCCTCCCAATCCCTAACTTAACACATCCTTCACTCCAGCTACGACTCAATCGCTGCACATCCCATCTCATCCAAACCTTTGAGAGCTGCATCACTTCCCACTTGTGCCTGTGGCTACTGCAGTCTGATTCTGACTCTAGGAATGACAGCAGGTGACAGCAGACAGTGACAGCAGAGAGCTCCTCATTGTCAAGTCCAAGTGGACTTTCCAGGCCTCCCTCACTGGGCCCTCCTGCTGCATTTCCAGTGCGATGCTGCCTCCTTCCTGGAGCCCTGCTCCTCCAGCCATGGCACGGTCTCCTCAGATCGCCCTGCCTGTGCCTCCTCTCTCATGGGTCACATGTGACCTTACTGCGTCTTTACCTCTGGACTCTCACTAGACTCAGCTCCACATTGCTCCTGGTCACTGAAACCTAGCACTGTGGTGGCGTGTGACTATCCCTAACATTCCAAATCATTCTTGAGTGACAAGGCTGTGTGGATATTTCAGAGATTAACTCAATCTTCATGACCCTATGAAATAAAAACTACAATCTTCATTTCATAGATGAAGAAATGGATCAGAATATAAGCCCCATGAGGACAGGGACTTTGTTGTCCTGTTACATGATGATCTCAACAGGACCTGGAATGGTGGCTGGCCATGAATGCAAAATTGAAACCTCAGCCAGTCTGACTCCCAACCCCGGGCACTCAAACATCAGCTGCGACTGCCCCTGAAAGTCCTTCAGAGGCTCCTTTTCCTCTGGCACCTCTTAAATGCCCACACCTTACAGCAGAGCAAAGTAAGGCCCAGAAGAGGAGTGTGTGTGGCCCAAGGTCACATTGCTAACGTGTGGCACACTCAGACTACAATGCAGACTTGACAACCTCCAGTCCACTCTACCAGACTGACAAATGCACAGGGATGTTGATGTCTTTTCAAAGGTAACTTCGCTAAAAGGTAGTACCTGTAGTCTGTGATGCAGACGTGGCTGATAACTTAACAAATGTCTTCGTGTTTGCAGCTCAGCTGTGCTGTTGTCCCAGGTGCCCCACCTTGGCTGGCATATCTCCCGGGCCAGCACTCTTGTGACTCTGCCCCCTACATGCTGGGGAGTCCATATCTCTCTCTGGGACAGCCAACCACCTGTCAGACAACATCATCTGTCAACTCCTAATCTTCACACTCTACATGTCAAAACAGAAGTCGTTTTCCCACTAAACCTAAACCAGCACCTTCTGAATTCCTTTTATGAGATGGTGGCCCCACTCTTCACCCTACCGCCTGATGCAGGAACTGCAGAAATCCATCTTGACCCTTCCTCTCCCCATACAGGGGAGCGTGATGTTTCAGAGAAAAGGCTCTGAAGAAAACAGCTCCATTCACAAGTAGTACTAATTTTAACCACAGAAGTACAAGACATATTCTGATATTATACAACACTGCTAAGAGAAATTAAAGATCAAAATAAACGGAGGCATTCCATGTTTATAGATTGGAAGACCCAATACTGTTAAGATGGCAGTTCTTCCTTGACTGATCTAGAGATTCAAAACACTCCCTATCGAAACCCCAGCAGGCCTTTTTGCAAAAACTAACAAGCAGACCTTGTAAGTTATACAGAAATGCAGAGCACCCAGATTAGCCAAAATAATGTCGAAAAGAATGGAGAATGTATACGTCCCAATTTCAAAATTTAAGTAACTCTTACGTATATGTTCAGTTGATTTTTAACAGGGGCACAGTGGGGAAAAGCTGTCCTTTTAACACATGGTGCTAAGACCAGTGAATATCCATAGGAATTTAGATCTTTACCTCACACCATATATAAAAATTAATTTAAAACAGCTCATAGGCCCAAATTTAAGAGCTAAAACTATAAAACTTCCAGAACAAAACATAGGAGAAAATCTCTGTGACCTTGAGTTAAGCAGAGAGATACAGTATTAAAAGCATAACTCGGAGAGGCTGAGGCAGGAGAATGGCGTGAACCCGGGAGGCGGAGCTTGCAGTGAGCCGAGATTGCGCCACTGCACTCCAGCCTGGGCGACAGAGCGAGACTCCGTTTCAAAAAAAAAAAGCATAACTCGTATAAGGAAACTAATAAATTGGACTTCATTAAAATTAAAAACAAGCGCATTTCAAAAGACATCATTAGGAAAAGATAAGCCACAGACTGGGAGAAAATATTTGCAAATCATGTCTTAAAAGGACTTGTATCCAGAATATATTAAGAACTCTTACTATTTAATAAGAAAAAAAAACCCAACTGAAAAGTGAGCAAAAGATTTAAATAGACATTTCACCAAAGAAGATATATAAATGGCCCATAAGCACATGAAAAATGCTCAACATCATTAGCTATCAAGGAAATGTAAATCAAAGCCACAATGAGTTACCACTTCACATCCACTAGGATGGCTATAATTTTAAAAGACACATAATCACAAGCGTTGGTGAGGATGTGGAGATATCAGAACCCTCCTACGTTGCTGGTGCAAATGTAAAATGGTGCAGCTTCTTTGGAAAACAGTTTGGCAATTTCCTAAAAAGTTAAACATGTCTGCACAAAGACTTGTACACAAATGGTCACAGCAGCATGAAAACAATCTACATGTCTATCAACTGGTGAATGAACAAACAAAATCTGACACAGCCATACAATGGAATAACATTCAGCAATAAAAAGGAAAGCAATTACTGATAGATGCCATGACAGGGAGGAACTTCAGAAACATTACTGAGTGAAAGAAGCCAGACACAAAAGACCACGTCTGATTCCATTTATAGGAAATGTTCAGAAATGGCAAACCTAAAGGACAGAAAGTGGATCAGTTGTTGTGTGGAAATGGAAATGGGGCTTAACTGCAAACAGGGAAAAGACTTTTTTTTTGAGTTGTTCTAACATTGGTTGCGATAGTTGCACAACTCTATAAACTTACTAAAAAACCACCTAACTATAAACCTAAAATGGGTAAATTTTGTGGCAGGTAAATTGTATCTCCTTAAAACTGTTAGGGGAGAGAGGGAGGCACAGGCTCTGCGTTCAGAGTACCTGGGTCCCAGTCCTCGCCCTTTTACTTATCCACTCTGTCGCTTGAGTCAAGTTAAACTTTGTGCCTTAGTTTTCTCGTCCGTAAACTGGCAATTATATTAGTACATACTTCATCGTTATTGTGAGGATTAAATCTGCTAATACCAGTAAAGTGTCTAGCAGAGTGCCAAACACACAGCAAGCATTCAGTGTTAGTTGTTGTCTCATTTTATCATTCAGATTACACGCATCCAGTTAAGTCTTGCCAGTTTCCCTTGGTAATTAGTTCTCAATCACCTTTTCTTCATACCTTCTTCCCTGGCCTTAAGCTCTGTGCCACCTTTTAGATGAAAGGCTTGTCCTGTCTCCCTCACTGCCCCCAGAGCTGTTCCCTCACATTTCACTTCCACAGCATGGAGGGACCACGCCAAGCCAAAACCAACTACAGGATCAAGTTCAATTGCACACAACTCCCTCCACCCTCCTGTCTGTGTGGAGCCCCTCAGCCCTCTCCACCCCCATGACTACCCCACAGACACATCACAGTGGCAAATTTCCTCACGCATCCCATGCAGCTGCTCTTGCCATCGGTCCCCTCTGCAGAATGCCCTGCTGTCTCTCCCTCTTGTTTTTCTATGTGCTTGTCCTGTCAGGCTCAGCTGAGACAAATCCTTCTTAAGACTTCCCTGAACCTCTTGGGCTGGGATCACTAGTTGGCCTTTATATATGTCTATAATATGCCTGTAATAGCCTATGCATATCTCCAACACTGACTGACAGATTACAAAACACATCGTCAGATTAGAACACACATCTCACATCTGGAAGCATGAACCCAGCACAATGCAGGTGCTCGACAGAATGTTAGCTGGCCACATGAAGGACCAGACAGGCAGCACTTTCTCAGCTCCTCATATACTGAAAATGCTCACAGACTTCCAAACAGCTTAGGACTTTGTCTAGGAACATGGACATCTTAGGGAGGCTCTCCCTCTGTTGAGGGCCATTGCAAGCAGCACCCGAGTGGAAGGACAGGGCCTGCCGTCTTCTCTTTGATGCCGTAACTGTCAGCAGTTCACAAGCATTTGCAGAGATGGATGGTAATGTTAATTTTGCTGGTGGAATTTTTCCTAACTTGCCCAACATCCGAGTTTCTAAACTCTGAAACTCTTGGTCTGTTAAGAATCTTTGAGATATCTCATAGTGGGAATATAAGACAATCAACTTTAGGGGGATTTAAAAGCTTAATGACTGAACTTTAAATTATGGGGGAAAATACAATAATCTGATGTCTGGGTTCCATCCAAGATATTCTGATTTAAGTGGTCTGGGATATAACCTATGCAGAAAAATTGTTTAAAGTTCACTCAATAATTCTAAAGAATTATAGTTATTCTAAAGACCCAGCAAGGGTCAAGATCTGCTCTTATATTAGCTCCTCTGTCATTTTCTCATGTATAAATGGTAGCAGTTATGCTTAGATTTATGGATAACTGAAAGTCCTTCTGAAAATAAAATGCATAAATGTTAATCAGATTCCTTTTTCCTATTCTCATGACTTTGGGTCATCTTAAAAGTAAAGTTTGGGCTGGGCACAGTGGCTCATACCTGTAATCCCAGCACTTTGGGAGGCCGAGGCAGGTGGATCACTTGAGGTCAGGAGTTTGAGACCAGCCTAGCCAACATGGTGAAACCCTGTCTCTACTAAAAATACAAAAAAAAAAAAAAAAAGAAAAAAAAAGAAAAGCTAGGTGTGGTGGTGGGCACCTTTAATCCCGGCTACCTGGGAGGCTGAGACAGGAGAATCACTTGAACTTGGGAGGCAGAGGTTGCAGCAAGCTGAGATCTCGCCACTGTACTCCAGTCTGGGCAACAGAGTGAAACCCCATCTCAAAAAAAAAATAAGTTTCACTTCTTAAAATCCACTTGGCCAATAAGCATTAATACCCACATTAGACAGACATTTAAAATCCATTGAAGAACAATTTAAAATAAAAGACAAAAAAATAAAAGAAATCCTAAAACCATAATCTTAGAACTCACAATCAAGTGCATACTAAGGTAAATGACTGATTCCAAAACATAACCAAGAATAATCTTCAATCCAGAAGATGAAGCTGTAGGTCCTCTGTGAAGAGATCCCTACTCGTAGACATGGCATGCTCTTCTCGCACCATGACAGTGAAGAGAAAGGGGTTTCGGCGCCATGCTGACCAGGTGTCTGTTCTTGTGCTTGCATCCTAAGGGAACCTGAAGGAGAGACTTGAAGTGACTGCAACTACGAAAGTCTACTTGAAAGTCCCACTGAGAATGGTGAAAATTTGTAAATTTCGGAATCTTCTTCTGAAATGGAATCTTCTTAAAATGGAAATAGAAAGTTGAAACAACCGCATCCTATAAACATCTATTTTTCTTCTCCAGAGCTGTCCTCTTGGTTGAATCTCTTTTCACTTTTTTGAGACGGAGTCTTGCTCTGTTGCCAGGCTGGAGTGCAGTGGCGTGATGTCAGCTCACCGCAATCTCTGACTCCATGGTTCAAGCGATTCTCCTGCCTCAGACTCCTGAGTAGCTGGGATTACAGGCACATGCCACTATGCCTAGCTAATCTGTGTATTTTTAGTAGAGACGGGGTTTCACCATGTTGGCCAGGATGGTCTCGATTTCCTGACTTCATGATCCGCCCACCTCGGCCTCCCAAAGTGCTGGGATTACAGACATGAACCACTGCAAATACTAAATTTATAAATTACTAAATTTATAGAACCACTTCACCCGGCCTCTTTCAATTCTTTCAATGAAACAGTCTATTATTGATACTGATACCTGAATTTATATACATTTCCCAGCTTTAAAAAGATGTTCATTTTTTAAAAATCCTATTAATAAACAAACATATGAAAACGTCAAAGTTTTAAAACTTTTGAGATCTTAGGTCTAGTTTAACTTCTCAGACTATTCTATAAAATAGAAACTATGCCAAGCGCTTATTAAGGCAAAATTGCCATGAACAAAAGACTTAATGGTAAAATACACCATGTACATGCAGTTACAGGGCAAAATCAACCTCTACACTATGAAAATCTGTACTAAATGGGTTTTTAATAAATATACTTTACCTATCTCTTTATATCATTATTTCATTATCTTATTAAAAAATAAATTAGAAAAAGTAAAACTGTATGGTGGCAAGATAATTTCAAATTACATTTTCCTACTTAGAAAACAGAGAGCTACATTTTGTAATGAGGAAGACTAGCAATGCTACTTTATTGCTATTAACAATGTCATACTAAATAAAATAAGGAAAGACTATGTAGTTTTAAATATAGTCTTACTGGAAATTAGTAAAGCATTAAACATAGGACTGTGACATATACAAAGTAACACAAGTGAATACTAGGCAACAGCTACTCAATTAGAAGAGAATTAGCCTTCAAAGCATCAGAGGGTGCACCATTTTTGCCGTATGAAAAAAATGCACATAAAAGACACAAAACAAAATATACTTATTACTTTTAGCATGTTAAAAAACAATCACATCAAAAAAGTATACAGATAAAAAATGTCATAAATGACATAAGAAAATAGTGCTTGTGTGTATATATGTATTTTTTGCATATATATATATATATATAAATCTACAGTATTTACCACTGTTGATATATATATTTTGGAGCAGCTCAGATACTGCTATTATAAACTAAATTGTACAGCTTGGTTTATTACAAGTCACAGAATTATGGTTATATCATGGGAATTAATATCCTCAGCTACATATTTATATACATTTATTTCTCAGCTTCCACCTGATCTGAATCAAGAGCCCAGTTATTTCATCAGAATTTTGTTTGCGTTTCAATGTAGTGTTTAGCTTTAATACACTGCACTTGTTTTGCCATTTAATAACATCATTACCAAGTTGATTAAAATTACATTAGACTCATTATATACATAAAAAATATTGTCACATTCACTAGCTAAACAAACGTTACTTTCATTTTAAAAGATGTACTTTTGTACCTTGAAAGTTTGAAGCCCCACCTTGCAACAGGAAGAAACATCAACGTCGGGTTTTCTACTATTTGAATATAAGCAAGCCCCCCAGTTAAACACGAAGTCATACTCTCTTGGAGTGCCTGAATCTTTGTCTTTTGGTGTGTGTAGTGTAACAGAATATTTTTTAAAGACATCACTAATTTTTTTTTTAAACCAAGAACTTGAATTTGTTTCAATTAAAAAAAAAGATTTTCAGAAGCATGAAATCACACTGTATTTTTTAAAAGATCAAAATTCTAGACTCCTATGAAAAACCAGGATCATTTTTATAATTTTAACATGGACAATGTAATGGCCTGATGAAGTGCAGCAATATCCATCGACTACATTCCATAAAGAGGCCAGAAATGCATTGTGTAAATGGCCACCCTGGGACCTTCGTGGGGAGAAGCTATGTGAGTCGGGGCAGAAGAAAGAAGTAACCACACTGCTGATCCAGTTAGTGTGGCTGCCCCACATGAGTACTGTGAGCACTGAGGGATCAGTAAGCTGCAACTTCTCCTGCTCTGAGATTCGCAAGAATCAGCCCAGAACAAAGGGTATAAATGCACTAAGACCAATCTCTTAGTATGTGGATATGATAAGCAGTGCTGCACCTTTGGCCGTAAACTTATTTTAACTGCCCCAATTTTTAAGCACCATTAAGTGGTTAGCCTTTCTCTCCAATGTCTTTAATTTTCAGATTGAAAGAAAATAGCAACAGCTGAAGGAAAATGATGAGCATTCTGTGAGACTGCAATTAATAAAGTCAGGACAAACTCTTCAGTCAGTTTAGGACCCAGGTTACAAATATGAGAGGGAAGAGGAAAAACTGGACTAAAAGACAAGGAAAACAAGAATTACATATTATTCCATGGATCTGGATTAAAAGTAGTTTTTTAAAAAAACGTTTCTTTAGCTCTGTGTTCAAACGTGTATGAATAGATGCCTCTATCTATTAAAAGACACATACACTACATATAGCGTTAAAAATATCTATTCTACAGTTTTTTCAGTACTTTGTAACATTAGTCAAAATAGAATGAGCCAACAGAGTAAAAATGTTCAGGTTTTGGAGAAAAACATAAACGGAACTGAGTAATAAATTACCATTGTGCGTGCATCCCTAAATGCTATTGCTATGTTTCCGGGTTAAATTCTAACAGGTCAGTGATGATGCAATTTAAATGCTCATCTTAAGCAGCATCTATGTGGGGCTGAAGACATTTCCCTGTATTCTTACTATTAACAGACAGGAGAGATGCGCGAGTTGTTTACAATAGTATAAATACTGCTTTGGCAATTATGAACATAGCAATGTAGGTTTCGTGTGGTTTCTCTCTCGTCTTTAGCAAGTACACATCAAATCTCACAGCAACACTGACTCTTGGATGGAAAGCCCGTCCCGATTCCTATAGTGGTAGGCTGGAGGCGGGGGCCCTGAATATGGATACCCAGATGGACTGGCATTTTCTGCGGCCGGTGAAGCTTTATACCTCAAGGAACTATCTACAGAAACTGCAGGGAGGCCATGGTCCTGAAAGGGTGCGTGTTGGAAGGCTGAGTATTTTGGTAAATTGCCACGGCTAGCATCTCGGGTCCAAGATTGTCCCTGCGTCTCAGGTCTGTATGTATAACTAACTTCTGACCATGTTCTGTTATCTGGCAAATAATCTACTGGCGGAATGATCAATTTTCCATTCTTTGGTGACCCTGAATTGCCCGAATATCCCCCAGCACCAGTGTCAACAGGGAGGACTTCTATTCGACTAGACGGCAGTACAAGGGGGCTTGGGCGGCTGTAAGATTTCTCCGGAGAAGCACTGACGGAAAGAGTAGAACCATGAGGTCTCCTGGAAGGATTCAGTTGAGTCCCAGGGCTAAACTGTGGAGAAGCAAAGCTGCTGTTGGCAGTAGGGAAGTGTTTGGGAGAGTTTCCATGGTAAACGGGGGGATTGCTGTAGGAGGGGGGATGAGCTAGCTCTCGGGCTTCCCCATCTAGCTGGGACGGATATCGTGCATGACTTGAAGGCTGTACTTTAAAAGTAAACTTGTTGGATACTTTTGATGGACTAGAACTTGGCTCAGCGTGCTTTCTCGGGCTGGGAGGGTAAAGGGCATGCCGCGGGCTCTGGGAGTAAGCCCTTTCCAGCGCCTCCTCCACGGAAGCGCCGCTGTCCAGCTCTGGGCCCGGCACGTTGTCATACTGCGATGCAGTGGAGCCCCGCTTCCCATCCTCAGCATCCAGGGCCTTCATCTTTGGCCGCACGTTTGACACCCGCACCTCGGCAGGGCCTGGGGCGGTGACTGCGAGCGTGGGGTGCGCTGCTCGACCTTTGCCTTCCATGGTGTATTTGGCAGTTCTCTCCGTAGCTGAGACGTCTGACGGTTTATTCCATTTGGGCACAAATTCCTTCCTGATATTTGAAGTGGCGTTGCTGTTTTGGTTGGCAGCTGCGTGATTATATTGCCTGGAACTGTCCTGTGGACCTGATGGGAGTTTTCTTTGAACATCTGCCTCATCTTTAAGCTTCCTGCTCTCCTCCTCCACCGATTTCTGTCTTGGCGGCTGTGCTCTCTCGGGCGTCCCGGTCCTGCTCTGGGGGTGCGGGGAGTACTCGTGCCTCCTGTGGGGCGCCCCGCTCTCCCTCCTGCCGCTGGCCTGCGGGCTCGGCCGGCCCACGCTCCTCTGTCCGTTGCTCAAGTGATGGACGCCCCAAGACTGAAGTTCAGGTGGAAGTTGCCCCAAGGGCTTCTTTGGATATTCATCCTCTTTACCTAAAAAGAAAGAGAAAGGCTAAGTAAGATAATACACGAGGAAACAGTACCCAATTGAAGCAATCCATTAGTAATAATGGCATGCTTTTCATGTGTGCACAGATACATGCTGACATAGAACACACTGTCATACAATACACTGCTTACACCACACACACATGCTGTTTATACCACAGGAAGTTGGTAGCTGATGACAGGTGTTTTTTACAGACTGATACTAAAATATACCAACACTCACAATCCTATTAGGCCAAATGTATTGTGGGTTGGAATATTTTGTAAATTTATGCATAAGTTTCATACAATTGTACAACACAATTCTTTTATTTTGTTGACAAGTTGTTAATGCTTTTTCAAGCCTGCAAAGCTGATATTCTCATATCTATTCCTAACAGGTAGGTTAGTAGCTCAGTGTCTCAACACCACATTACTTTCGCTTTAACCTTCCTCAACTACGATGGTTTTGAAATCTCAGTTCAACTTCTATCAACTCCAAGCAGGTCTGCAAAATTTAAAACTCAACTGATGACCAACTGTGGTCTCAAAGTTGTCCTCAAATAGATTATTATTAAATACTCCCACAGTACAATTTCCTGATCAAAAGAAAAAGTACTCTATCTGAAAACTAACATTCTAAAAGAATCCTACTCTAAATGCAAAAAAAGAAAAGGAATTAAAAAAAAAAAAGTCATATTGGATACTATCAATTTTATATTTTAAATAGCAGAAAATTCACGAGGAATTAAAGGAAGGTGTAACAGATTGGCCATTTAACAAACAGTGTTTAAAAATTATCTTTTACAATACGTGTATCCAATAAACATCATCTTGAAGAAACAACAGACTTCACTTAAAATTCCATGTTTTTCACCTGTTTTTACAAAATAATTGTACTGTCATTTAAAAATGCATTTTTGCTCTTTTCAAATATCCAGCCATCCACCCATCTAGAAATATTTACTGAGTAAGCCTGTTGGAGTGTCAGGCACTGCACTGAGTGGTGGGCACATCAGTGGTGAGAATACGATGTGGTCTTTTTTTTCCACATAGCTTACAGTCTTCATGATGATAATTTTGTCACTTACGCACATTATAATTTTCTTTAGGATATTTCCACAAAAATATTCAGTGATCTCTTTGGGGGGAGAGGAGGGAACAGAGAATTATGAAGAAAAAATATCCTTTAAATAATTAAGCTATCAGGATCAGAATAATTGAGCTAAAACAACCTTTGTGCTCTTCTGATTCAGTAGTTTTTAAATAAAAAGTAGACTCTTTTTTTAAGCCATATTTCATATGAAACCCCCATATAGAAAAGGAAATATACACAAAGCTGCTGTAGTTAAAGTCGGGGGTAGGTGGGTCCAGGGCTCCTCCCAGTGAAACGTCTTTTCCTCCTTTCCTCTTCCCTCTCCTGGGCAGCTCTGAAGGGCCCGAAGGTTCCAGAGACATCGAGAGTCCTCCCTGCGTTTTCTACAGGGGAAAGCAGAGTCTGGGAGAAGCCAAGCCATCTCCCAGTGGCAGGAACCCAGTGAAAACCCAGTATTTTCTTTCCCAGTTCACTCTTCTCTTCCCCTTTTCATGAAGTCCCAGAGAAATTTTTGATGGTTTCAATGGAACTTTACTTTGACAATGTTTATGCAAGCTCCTTATTTTATACATATGAAAGAATAAGAAGTGTTAGAATTGGCAATTACAGTTTGTTTCAACTCATTCATCCATTCAGCAAATACATAAAGCAACTACTGTGCACCGGACACTGTTCTGGTTGCCCGCAATACAGGGATGGAATGAGAAAAGTGACGTCCCTGTCTTTCTGGAGCCTATATTCTAGTTATACAAAGTGCCCTAAAGAAAATTAAACTAGGAAGAAGGAATTAAAAGGGCAGGGCAGAGCAGGAGAATGCCAGCAAGGAGGCGGCCCTCTGAGCATGGGCCTTGAGTCGGGGACAGGCAGGCACACATGAGGCCTTGAAGACTGCAGCAAGGAATTTGGATTTTATTCCAAGTTAACTATAAAATACTAGAGGCTTTTCAGCAGAAGAATTACACGACCTCATGTCTATCTTAGAAAGATCACTTTAATGGTGGCCGGGATTTCGATTGTGGTACTACTGAATGATGATGACACTAATGGCTGGTACTCACTAGGCAGTCACTGCGTGCTGGCCACTGCTCAGAAAGCTGTACCTGTAAGGTCTGCGATAGGCAGACAGTGCAGGGCTCTACTATTTTCATACATTTTGATGGAAAATGGAGGCAGAAACTAACCTGCCCAAAGGCTCACCACTAGCAAGTCACAGGTCCAGAATTCAAATCCTAAGCTGATTTCAGAGCCTTTGCTCCTCCTCCTCCACTATACCACCGTGGAGGCAGTGAGAAGAAGTTGCTTCTTGGATAATTGCTAAGGCAGTATCTGCACACCTGCTCAATGTGTTAGATGTGAACTGTGAAAGAGCAAGCAGCGCACAGCATAACTCCTGGCCTGAGACAGCCACAGGCAGATCCTATTCTGGAACAGCTGGCAGAACCCACATTGTTCTTATACCTTTTGGTAAGAAATATATTTTATAATATGTGGACCAATTATTTCAACTGGCAACCCAAACTTTAAAATACTTGTAATTCAGAAAAGTTTTCTTTGCTTTATGAATATGTATGTGAAATTACCTTGAAATGCCAGGAATGGAGAAAGTAGACTTTAAATACTAGCAAGTCAAGAATACTTCAAGTAGTTATTCAGCACATCAGGTTAAAAAGAAGCAATAAAAATAAAATTAAAACCTATCCAGAATCCTCCAAAAGTTTTTTTCTATCAGCTCTACAAATAGGCAGTCATCCATTTAGTCCTAGATAAATATATGAATGCCTTCTTCCCTGTAGGCAAATAATCCCAACAAACACAATTTATCAAGAAGATATAAAGACATATATAATAGAAAAACTGAATTTATAAACTTTCCTTTAGTCCTCACTGTCTGACAATTTTCTAAGGGCGGAACACAGTAATCTGATTGGCTAATTCAGTGGCTGGCTGATATTACATCAGATAGTAATATCAGCCAATCATCAAAACATCCTTTTCAGGTTAGCAAGAAGAAACCTGATGAAAAACATAACCATTAAAGAAAAGGAAAACTGTGACGCCCAAAGTGGTGAATGCACGCCTAAAGATGCGCTGTCACAGGGGCAAAACTGGATTCGCTGCCGAGACTGTCACACTGAGCCCTGGAAGCTGCCTCACTTCTCCACCACTCACAGGCCTGCAGAGAGCCACCAACATTTTAGCTCACATGAAATAATTTAAAATGTCTTTTAAGATTCTCCATAGCAGTATTTAAAAAACAAACAAAACCAAAAAAGGAATAGCTTTCCAGCTGGTCTGCTGCTGCTGCTGCTGCGCCTGCGTGTGCTCTCCCCACATCGCGCTGGCAGCGGAAGCACCCAGGCTGCTCTCAGCGCTGCCTGCAGGTGCCCAGATTCTGATTTCCATGTTTCAGTCTGCATCAATTCTCAATTGGTGAAAACTCAATTCACCCGACATGAGGTGTTTCTAAGAGCAGCTACCCTTAGCTCTATATCCCCAATCTCAAAACTGGATTGTTTTAAATAAATTTTAGGGACCGCCTTTTTCTGTTAGCAAAAAGTCACCTACTTCATTATTTGTGATAATTTGCTTTTATGGTCCTAGCACATTTTCAGTGTCAACAATGTAATGAAACAAACTACAGTGATTATAATAAAATGTATTTTATACAACCCCATCAAAAAAACAACTGGGCAAAGCAAATGTGGAAGGCAGACACAAGCAGTAACAACCCTATAGGGGCATTTAGAGTTCCAATACTTTGCAGATTTCTGTATGCAGTTTTCTATGTCTTGTGGTCACCAATTTATTCCTGAGAATGGTTAACATGGGTTTGGCTTCCAAAGCGCTTTCCCTAGACACTCAGCTATCACTATTTATTGATGATAATCAAGTAAAATCATACCCCTTTTAAGTGTGGTAACCCAGAATTTAAGCAATATTCTAGGTTTGAACTAAGATGGGCGATTATTTCCCTTACCCTGAACACTGTAGTGGAGAGTGTATCAGCTGTCTGGCAGTCACACTGTGCTGCTCTCCCTTTAGAGACAATGTTTCCCAAATGCTGTTAAGCTGTGTGTCTCCAAGGCACAGTGGGAACGGCAGGGTCAACGGGAACAAGTGACCTGAATTTGAATCTGCCACAATAACCTGTGTGAACTTGGGAGTCTCAGAATTCTCATCTATAAATGAAAACAGCAGCATCTATTTTATAGATCCGCTATGAGGATAAGAGTTAATATATAAAGAAAAGCCTAGCATATTTCCCGACATACAGAAGATGCTTAGGAACTGATAGTTGCTATTACTCTATACAGTAATGCATCATTTAATGACGGGCATATGTTCTGAGAAATAGGCAATTTCATCATCGTGTGAACATGAGTGCACTTATACAAACCTAGACGGCACAGCCTACTGCACACCGAGGCTCTGTGATACAGCCTAGTACTCCTCAGCTACAGACACATACAGCATGTTACTGTACTCAATACTGCAGGGTCACTGGAACACAATGGTAGGTATTTGTGTATCTAAAGATAGGAACGGGACAGTGAAAATACGGTATTTTCATCTCATAGGGCCAGCATCCGATATGCAGTCCACTGTTGACCAAAAGTTCATCAGGCAGCTCATGAGGGTAGCTGTTTTTAGACAGGTTCAAAGTGCTTTACATTGATCCCTATCTCAATTTATCTTACTTAGACTCATCATTTCAATCTGGGATCTCCCTGGAATTTTACATTAATTATACCTCCCCATGTGACGCCATCCACAAATCTGAACACCATGCTACCAATGCTTTCATCCAAGTGACTGGTAACAAGTACTGAACTCAGAACAAAAATGGAGCACCCTAACTTCTCTAAAAGGTAAAGAACTCTCAAAGGAAATGGAGGATGCCCTATATAGAAAATTAAATAAAGAATATGAACAGGAAACTCAAAGAAGAAAAGAGCAGGTAAATATATCACAAGTTATCAGAAAAATGCAAATTAAAATACTTCTAAATTGGTATATCTCACTACTGTGGGCTTGGAGAAACAAATTCTCCAATTTGACAATGCATATTGAAATGTTTGATCTAGGAATTCCACCTCTGAGAATTTATCCTAAGATAATTAAGGGATATGCAAAATATTTGCTATAAGGATGTTCAAAACTGCATTCTTTTAGAAAACTTATATCCTCAGCATAGAGGATTTGTGAAATTCAGTAACAATTATGAAACAAAAAATGGTGAAATAAGGTATAGAAACTTGTAGCAGCCTACTGCCATATTAATGTATCTTTAACATTAACTAGTTAAAAAGGAAGTTATAAACAATATGTGTAGTATAATCTCATTTACTATGAATGACATACAGGCATAAATCAACATATATGTCTATAAAAATGACTAAAAGAAATAAACACTAGTAGTGGTTAATTTTTAAATGCTCTTAGATTGAATGGTTATTTTTCCTTAAGTACTACATATTTTTTCTGCTGTAAATATGTATTAATCTGAGTAACAGAGAAGTATAAAGTTTAAAAGCACAGAATACTGTTCTACAGGTAGGATGATATAAATCTGCAGTTTTGGTATATGACTTGTAAGAAATATTTTTAGCTTATCCAAAAAAGTATTTTAAGACTTTGCCAAACACTTTTGTTGGTGGCATTCTTCCAATTCATTAAATGAGCAATCTTACCAAAAAACAAAGTCAGATTAATCAAGTATGGCATCGCTTGATGGAGTCATGATGAGTGATCACCTTCTTTGCTTTCTGAGTGATCAAAAATCCATTTTTAATTAATCCATTTATTGATTCTTGCCTCAGATAGGCATCACGTTTACTTGTCTGTGATTTACATTATTCAACTTTAATCCTCTGTAAAAAGTGGAACTACATTTTTCTTATCGCTGTCTTTCAAACACCTGTTTGGCTCCACGGCCTTTCCCAGATGACTGTCAATCACATTTCACTCGGTTGAATGGTATGTTCCAGGGTCTCTTAGTCACAGCTTGACCGCACTTGGCTTCAAGTTCCTCCTATCAATATTTATTCAAATGTTCTCATTCTAAAACCTCTTTTTCACTGAAAACATGGAAGCAAAACACTACTGGACTAGTGCCTACACCCCTCACTCAGAAAAGTGGTCCTGTCCTTTCCCTAGTTCTCATTCGAACACAACCTTGGCTGGAGTTAGTTACAAGGACAGGGTAGGGAAGAGAGGTCAAGGACAGCAGCAAGACGGTTTCAGAAAACACCACTGTGGTGCAGGAGACAACAAACTGTAGTGTGGGAGTGGAGGAGAGGAGGTATGGGAAAAATGCAGAACACCTTTGAGGAAAATGTCGCCATGGCATGGTCTATTCCTATGTTGCGATATTCACAGATTTTCATTCTGGAATCCTTTAGACACAGAGGAGGCACATATCAGTAAAGACTGAGCTGGACACATAGTAAAATGTAGAATTACCAATATAAGGCATGTGTTTCTTAGGAGAAAGAAAAAACCAATTGAGAAGTAATGGAAGGACTGAGGTGGTAATTTCAGGCACAAAACAAAATGCAAAGGTATGTGTCATACATACGTAGGAGATTTAATTTTTTAATACAAGGAGTAAGAAAAATATTTACCTTATAACTAATTCTACTTTATATTCCAGTAAACACAGAAATGTCTCTCTCTAAGGAAGAGTGCCTAATAGTCTATACATCATACATCTATACATCATATTAGAATTAAAGGAAAAGTTTAACACGTTCCATTTACTGAATGGACAAGAGGCCAAAATGCACACTGGGAAAAAAATCTGTGACTGTTCTGAAATGTCCAAAAAGTAGCATCTTAAAGTTCTTTCATGGTAGTCCCTACTATATTTTCCCTCCCCCTAGTAGGCTACAACCTACTTACTTCTTTTGTATTCCTTCCCATAGTATCTAAAAGCATAATACAATCACAAGGAAGGTGTTGACAATGTTCGTTCATTCAAATATTCATATGAGTCAGAGTAATGACACACTGTCCATATACACAGGCAGAAACCTGAGGGTTATAAATATCCAAGATCCATATTGCTAAGAAATTAGATGTAGCAGGGTTCGGGGGAAAAAAAATTCAGTACAGATAAAATGACGCTGCCTCTAATCAATTCCTAAATGATAACCTCTCTTTAGGAACTACTGTTTAAGAGGAATATGGCAAATACCTCAACTGTACAAAAACATTTAGAGGTTATGGCCTCTCTGCTCTGCAGAGATTTTCAATAAGGATGCAAAAGGCATCAGACAGGGATATAAGAAAGCCTTTCAAATACAGGTGCTGAAAAACCCATTCCTCCACATTTTAAAGACAATAAAGCAAGTAAGGCTGGAGGCCCCGCACAGTGGGGAGGGGCATTCCCAAGTGCCCAGACCAGACTACAGGGCTGGGGTTTGCTTCACTTTAAACAGTGCCAGTTCACTCCTGCTTTCTAGAGTGATCCATGGCCAGGGAGCAGGCTAAATATAACAAGTATAGCCCGTGCACGCTCATGATACCTGCACCAACGTCCATCTCCCATGAACATTTGCTGATGCTAATGCTGCGATTATGCCATCTACACGTTTCTCCCACAGCTGCCTAACACTTCTGAATAGTGTAATATTCTCAGAAATTCCACAACGAGCAGTGTATATACTGCTTACGTTTCCAGGGAGGCCCTCAGGCCCCCAGGGCAGCACTGTGGAGGTGGTAACACCGCACCTCTCATGAGGAGGAGAAGCAAGAAGGGGCGGAGACAGTGAAGGAGAGGTGAGGAAGAAGGAAGAGGTGGCGGGGAGGTAACGGGAGGCAAGTAATAGAGAGGACCAGAGAAGCAGCCAGGAGCGCAGAGGGCGTGAGGATGGAGAAGGTGGAGGATGGAGGCAGCCGCAAGGAACCTCATGGAGGGCCCGTGGGGACTCGCTGGCTTTTCACAACCTCTGTAGGGACAGAGGCCTCAGCTCCACCAGCAATACGGAACCCAAGGACACCATGCCAGGATTTGGCCTCTACCATGATGAAGAGGAAAATCTCCTTGACTTCATTACAGAGGTGGTTCCTTTCTAGAGATTAATTATTCAGCCTCTACTGAACTGAAAACGCATCACGGACCCTGTAAGAAGGACGAACACCATCACCAGTAACATTTTTATATGCCAATTAGTATTCTCTACCCTTCTTCACAGAAGACGTCCAAATAAAGCATTCAACATTTTGGTGTGATCTATTTTCAGAGCGATCTCAGCCTGCTTGAACTACCACCCCCAAACCCACCACACAAACACGCTCTACTTGTCTTTGGTTTACGTATCTCCTTTCACCCCTAAGCAACTAACTGTAACTAAAAGATTCAAGCATAACTGATGTCAAAACAGAAAGCTATATATAGGCAACAAGCATTCATATTTATTATCCACGCTTGCATTCTGGGCTTCTTTTCAATAGACAGAATCATGTTTTTGCTCACTCCACTACAGTCTCCTGCCTAAAATTTCATTTTCCCTTTTTTCTCCCTAAAAACACAGGAAATTGGAGGCCGGGCACAGTGGCTCACGCCTGTAATCCCAGCACTTTGGGAGGCCGAGGTGGGCAGATCATGAGGTCAGGAGACGGAGACCATCCTGGCTAACATGGTGAAACCCTGTCTCTACTAAAAACACAAAAAATTAGCTGGGCAGGGTGGCGGGTGCCTGCAGACCCAGCCACTTGGGAGGCTGAGGCAGGAGAATGGCGTGAACCTGGGAGGCAGAGCTTGCAATGAGCTGAAAACACGCCACTGCACTCCAGCCTGGGAGACAGAGCGAGACTCTTGTCTCAAAAAAAAAAAAAAAAAAAAAAAAACACCACCACCAAAAAAAAAAACCCACATAGGAATTGGAATAAAGACTTACCGCCAACCACAATGAGACACCATCTCACACCAGTTAGAATGGCCATCATTAAAAAGTCAGGAAACAACAGGTGCTGGAGAGGATGTGGAGAAATAGGAACACTTTTACACTGTTGGTGGGAATGTAAACTAGTTCAACCATTGTGGAAGTCAGTGTGGCGATTCCTCAGGGATCTAGAACTAGAATTACCGTTTGACCCAGCCATCCCATTACTGGGTATATACCCAAAGGATTATCAATCATGCTGCTATAAAGACACATGCACACATATGTTTATTGCGGCACTATTCACAATAGCAAAGACTTGGAAGCAACCCAAATGTCCAACAATGATAGACTGGATTAAGAAAATGTGGCACATATACACCATGGAATACTATCTAGCCATAAAAAATGATGAGTTCATGTCCTTTGTAGGGACATGGATGAAGCAGGAAACCATCATTCTCAGCAAACTATTGCAAGGACAAAAAACCAATCACCACATGTTCTCACTCATGGGTGGGAATTGAACAATGGAAAGGGAACATCACACACCAGGGCCTGTTGTGGGGTGGGGGGTGGGGGGAGGGATAGCATTAGGAGATATACCTAATGCTAAATGACGAGTTAATGGGTGCAGCACACCAGCATGGCACATGTATACATATGTAACAAACCTGCACATTGTGCACACGTACCCTAAAACTTAAATAAATAAATAAATAAAAAAGACTTACTGCCCCACTCCTTAAAGGGTAAGGAGGCACCACAACTCACAACTCCTAACAGATACAGTAGGGGGTGCTTTTGTGAAAATACCACATTTTTTATATTTCTCACTGGTGTTTGCCTAAGTGGTATTTTTATGGCAGTGCTAACAATTAGAATAATCTGCTTCAACAAAAAGGAATGTAGCTTGATACATTTTAGAAAAAAGCAAAAATGTTTGTTATTTTCTTCTTAAGTAACATTTTTTTTTTCTTAAAAAAGAAGCCAACAAAAGAATATTCTAACAGTCCCCAAAAAGCAAGGAAGAGTCCCTCTCAGGCCCTTCAGGCTTGTCCCTGCTTGATCTTACGCTGGTCTCTGTCACCCCCCAGTGGACGCCACACTCAACTACAAGCCTTGCCCATCAACGGCCTCTGAGGCGTTAGCAGGTTTTCGCACCCGACAAGAGGCGCATCATTGCAGCAAAGCGCTCTAGGTGCTCGCTCTGTGAGCGGCATTCTACCTTTACACTTTCAATAGAAGAATACACACACTCTGAATGTTCTAACAGTTTTTGGAAAGAATCGGTGGGGGGCCACTATCAGGAAAATAATTCTATTATTATAGGAAAGAGTTATCCCCTTCCAGATCACACAGTAAGTCCAACTGTATTTTTAAATATTGCTGACTTCAAATATATTATCTGAAAAATCAAATGACTTTATGTTTAATGTAATATTAGCCAAAATATACAAACACTTGTAGCTTTCGATAACATGATGAAAAGAAATAGAATTTGCTTTCTAAATTATGGCTATAAATTTTTTATAGTTGGGTTCATAGGCTTGACTTTTTTTCCCCAGCAGATTAAACTTGAAAGGTAAAGGAAAGAGAGACTATTGTGTAAACACATCTCTCACTATAAACCTATTTAATGCCACACAAATGCAAGAGGTGTTTGTTAAGTAACTTTAAAAACCTACACTTTGTTTCCTAGAGTTTCAATTTGTATACACATGTAAAAACAGTTAAGTGTAATATCATTTTATATTATATGAATAAATAAAAGTGAAAACCCACTCCAATCCTCAAAAAGCGGGGCAATTTCTAAACTGACATATGATAAAATTGCTTTGTTTCTATGTGTGTGCAGTCAAGCTAGAGAATGGTTTCACTACCCCCAAAAATTGCCTCAGGCGAACCTTTTGTAGACAGTAGTTTTTTTATTATCTAAAAAATACATTAGGATTTCATTTATTCAATATAAGTAACCAACACAGCCACAGCCACGCAGTGTATTAGGTGCTGGTGAGGCAGGAGCCGGTCACTGTCCCAGGGAACTTTCTGTCTAATACAGACATGTCTGACAGAGGCACTGGAAGTGTGAGGACAAAAGCATGTGTAGTGGATGGGTCAGGCACAAAACACAGGCGGAGGTGATCAAGTTCTGTGGGTTTGGGGAGGCTGGGGACCAGCTGAGAAGGCTTCAGGTGATGCTTAAACCAAGTCGTGAAACTTGGCAGAATGGATGAGGACAGAGGCATCTGGGGACTGGTCGGGGGCACTGTTGGAGGAGGAGCGTATTCCCAGGCAAAGTGCCATGGAAGAGCAGGCCTGTTAGAGCTGTGAGCTGCAAGGCGCAAGGCCAGGTGGGTGTAAGGCACAGCTCTGGAGTCCACTGACAGAACTCTCACTACCAACTGTCTGACCTCGGGCAGGTACTTAACCTTGAAGCCCAAGTTTCCTCATCGGTAAGCTACTAACAATAATACTGATGGCAAACTCCCCATGAAAACTATTCAAAATTAAAATAAATGCCAGTTAATTACAAATTATTGCCCTACCAAATCAGGAACAAATGAAAAGAAGAGAGGATTCCATCAGGTTCAAAGATTTCTAAAAGTAAAAAGTCAAGATCTTTTCTGGGTGGAAAGGGGCAGACCCTGAGAAGAAGGAAGAATGAGGTGGTGGGCGACTAGGGTCTAAGGAATCCGGACTATGTGACAAAGCCATGTCGTAGGCACCACCCTCGAGATAATGAAGGCGGTGCCACCCGATGGAACTCACCTGGAGTTCCAGCTTATGCTTCAGCTGACTGAGAAAGTACATCCCAAATTTACCTGGGAAAAAAGTCTTAACTCCTGAAGATCTAGAACTAAATGGCAAAGTTGAAGAGAATCAAACGTGATTAATTCTGTAGTTTTTTGAATTAAGGAATCTGTTTGTATTTAGAATTTTCTGTGTTTTATATATTTATATTTCAGAGAATTTGGCCAAATTGGCCTTCTTATGCCAATTTAAAAATATGCAAATGAGTCACTGATTTGAACTTTTGATTTTAAACTTATAAACAGTATATTGAAACAAAAGATTTAAGGTTCAGGATATTCTTAAGGTGGAATTAATTAGATTTATAAGTTTTTTAGAACTAGGACACATTTTATTTTTAAATTGAAATTTGATACATTTAAAGGAAACTGGATATATTACATTTATAAAGGCAATTAAAAACATTTGTAGGAGTTTATGTTTATAAGTGGAACCAAGCATTAACTAAAGTTCCATTAGACGAGAATGTTAAAATTTGCCAGATTTTAAAATACTATACTAACTTTTGTAAACTGAATTAAATGTAAGGAAGAAATACGTTTCTTAATTTGTAACTTTAATAAATACTAATTTTTAAAATCTAAATAATCCTGTGCATAGAAAATTTGTCCTTGAGTTAAAGATTTTTTTAAAAAACTTGCATTAACAAATGACTACTGCAAAGGGCTGCTGGAAAAAATCAAGTTAATATGTGAATGCAAAGCATTTAGCAAAAAGTCTATCATAGAAGACTCAAAGTTTGCTGTTATCATTACTATTATGTGACTCAAAAGTGGCTGGGGAGGTGGGATGTGAAGTGTGGAAGCTGCCAACAGGAAAGTGCTATACCTCACACTAAGGAGTGTGGATATTCTCCCGTAAGCACTGAAGTACCCAGAAGGCTCTGGCCATTTACCAAGACTAAAATGGCTGTCAACTATTCTGAGAAAAATCTTTGATTCTTCTATCTAGGTCATAAACTATAAATCTGGCTAAACTGGCAGTCACAGTGGATTAACATAGGCTTTCTTACCAGAATGACTTCCGTTAATTGACAAAAGTGCTGCCAAATGGCTTCATCTGAATAGAAGACAGCATGGGGGAAAACCAGTAAACAGAAAACTAGGAAGCATTTATTCCGCCTTTCCAGTACTAACCACATTTTAAGGTAACCAAAGAGTTACATTTAAGGTAACTCTCTTGATAAGGGAGGAAAAACTCTTTGCTACAGAACAAAGTTTGCCAAAAAAAAAAAAAAAAATGTAAAAGAGGCTGGGTGCGGTGGCTCACGCCTGTAATCCCAGCACTTAGGGATCACCTGAGGTCAGGAGTTCGAGACCAGCCTGACCAACATGAAGAAACCCCGTCTCTATTAAAAAAAATACAAAATTAGCCGGGCATGGTGGCACATGCCTGTAATCCCAGCTATTTGGGAAGCTGAGGCAGGAGAATCACTTGAACCTGGGAGGCAGAGGTTGCAGTGAGCAGAGATCATGTCATTGCACTCCAGCCTGGGAAACAAGAGTAAAACTCCGTCTCAAAAAAAAAAAAAAAAAGTAAAAGAAATCACTGAATTTGAAAATCACTATTTTGCAACCTCTGAAGAAATTTGATATAGGCAAGGATTATCAATGGAAGCTAAAAGCATGAGGGCAAGCGTTAAAGGGAAACAGGACATCACCATACAGTGTCAAGACATCATCCACAGATTACCTGCTAACTGAAAAGATTTTTTTTATTAAAAAAACCTTTATTTTAAAACAAAAAGATATGATTATCATCATCGAACTCAGCATCTCCAAAATTAAGAAAACAGTAGTCACTGTGGGACTCCTGTCTAATCTAAATCTTATTAAACTGCTACATCTAGCTTCTAGTTTGCTGAAACTACACAGAACACCAGAAAAGAAAAACCAGACAACTCCTGAGTGTGGGACATTCCACAGAACAGCGGGACTACGCTCTTCAGCAGGTCAGTGTCATTCAGAGGAAAACAAAAGGTAGGGTGAAGAGGAGGGAAGAGGAAAGGAGTACTGCTCCCTGTCAAGCGACTTAAGCCTGTAAGACAAATACAAAATGTAGCCCTGACTAAGTGCTGGTGAGAAAAACAGCTTAAAAGGCAGCCTAAGGGACAACTGGAAATATTCCCACATGGAGCTGGCATAAGATGATTCTGAGGAGTCACACTGTAGTCACACTGTTACACTTGTTAGTGTAGCAATGGCATTTTGGTTGGCTGGGGGAAGGTCCTTGTTTCTTGGCTACAGAGACAAGTATTTGAGCTGAAGTATCCTGATGTCCTTATTTTCACTTTAAAATTGTTCAAATAAGCTGGGCAATGGGTACCTGGGAGAAAGTCATTATACATTTCCTTACTTCTGAATATGTTTGAACAGTTTCACAATAAAAAAGTTATAAAAAATGTTTCAACAGCACCTACAAAACATACAGAAATAAAATAAAGTTACAAAAATGCTAACAATAGTTAAATCTATGAGGTGGGCATATGGGTGATCATTTGCAATTTTTACATCATATTTCTCTGTATTTTTTATAGTTTTCATAAGTAAAATTAAAAGAAAAGATGCCACACCCACATACAAAAACCCCCACAAAACTCCTCTTCACACAAATCTAGTCAATGAAAACCAAAAATTTAAATGGTAGACAGTGTAGACTATAACAATGATAAAAAACTACATGTCAAAAAAACATAGACATGAATACAGCAAAAGAAAAGACATGCCTTTCAAAACTTTTACAAACCACCCCCATACTATGAAATAAATAAAGCATTTGACTTTTTATTATTATTATTTTTTCAAGACGGGGTCTTGCTCTGTCACCCAGGCTGGAGTGCAGTGGTGCGATCTTGACTCACTGCAGGCTCTGTCTCCCAGGTTCAAGCAATCCTGTTGCCTCAGCCTCCCGAGTAGTTGGGATTACAGGTGCCTGCCACCACGCCCCGCTAATTTTTGTATTTTTAGTAGAGACAGGGTTTCATCATGTTGGCCAGGCTGATCTCGAGCCCCTAACCTCAAGTGATCTGCCCGCCTTGGCCTCCCAAAGTGTTGGGATTACACGCGTGAGCCACTGTACCCAGCCAAGCATTTGACTTTATGGAAAAAAGAAGAAATAAACTAGGAAAATCAGAATTAACTAATTCAAGAGCTGATTCTTGATACAAGCCAATTACTAAAGACTAAATTCTGGATAATTTTATCAAAGAGTGGGAGAAGGTACAAAGAAAGTGAGAAATGAAAATGTAGGATTGTTACAGATATAAAGATAAAAGAACCATAAGAGATTGCTTTGCAAAACCTTACATAAATATATTAAGAAACTAGAAATGAAAAGCTTTCTAGGAAAATATAAATGACCAAATGACCCACATTGACCTTAGAAGATAAAACAAATCAAAACATTAATCCCCAAAACGATTATATCAGATGGAAATAGTTTCACAAATATATTTTTGGGCTGTTAAGGAATAATTTTAATTTCTGTAAAAGTTCCAGAACACAGAGAAAGAAGGAAGGCGTCCACATTATGAGGACAGTGTAACCTGACAACACACAAACGTTTTGGTTAACTGCAACGAAATCTCAGGAATAACCATTTAAAATGTTAAGTAAAATATTAGAGAGTATAAATCAGCAGTACTATAAACGAATAATTTATAACAACCAAGTAAAGTTTATCCAAGAATTGCAATGAATTGTTCACCACTAGGAAGTATATTAACAAAATTATTAACGTGAAAAGGTTTTAAAGGGAAAAAAATGATTAACTTATGTTCAAAAGGCATTAAAAAAAACTGAGCAAGCACTTTAATTTTTCAAGAAAACTTAAAAACAATAATAGCTGAATACTTTCTAGCTATTCTCTAAAAAAGAGATAGGATGCATGAATACTGAAAAGTAAGAGGAAGAACTATTATTTGTTGAAGATAAGATTATGTATCTTAAATCTTAGAAAACCTAAGATAATTGATCAAATATATTGGCTACAAAAATATTATTAAAAGGATACCGAGAGTTTTCCTAATCAGTTAGAAAGAAATGGAAGAAAAGCTTCAACTTGCAATAGCAATAAAAGATACAATTATCCCCCGTAGGACGTGGCACCCCTGCCTTCACTCTGTTAGGGTCTCCTCTGCAGAGCCCCTGCTTAGGCTCCAACGCCAGTGGCAGCAGCGATGTCCACACACCTGAGGCTGTGGGGAAATGGCAGGTCTGTAGCACACCTAGGGTTGTCCAGTGACCACCTGCTGACAGCCACGTTTCATATGGTACACGTGTGGGGGGCAGAATGTGAGACCAGAAATGTCTCACAGTCACATGAAGAAAACAAACCTCAACAACTATAAAATAAAAGCTTTTACTTATTTCTAACTCAATTTTTAAAACACCAATTTTCTCTCAAAAATCCTTAATGTCAGTGTAATCTCAATATTAATAAAACACTGTATCTGAATACCACTAAAATACTAGTGGATTCTTTTTTGTAACTTGACAAAATAATACAAAGTAATGAGGGGACATTTGCCCTAATAGATATTCAAAGTGTAACTGGAGGCCAGATACTCCTGTAATCCTAGCACTTTGGGAGGCTGAGGTGGGCAGATTGCTTGAGTCCAGGAGCCTGAGACCAGCCTGGGCAACATGGCAAAACCCTGCCTCTACAAAAAATACTAAAGTTACCCAGGAATGGTGGCATGTGCCTGTAGTCCCAGCCACCTGGGGAGACTGAGGTGGGAGGATCACTTGAGCCGGGAGGTCAAGGCTGCAGTGAGCCATGATTGCGCCATTACACTCCAGCCTGGGCAACAGAGTGAGACCCTGTGTCATATTTAAAAAGTGTAATTGGAAAAGCAGAGAGCAATGGAACAGAATAGAGTGTCAAAATGTAATTTAATAAATGCCACTAATCCACATGACTAATGGTTTGGAAAACAAGCAGAGCTGAGTTCTTATTCTGTAACAAAAAGTAAATTCTAGATGAGCTAAAGATTTCATCATACTCAATTATATCTCAATGAAGTTGTACCCATAAGCATTAAAAATATATAAATGTTAGAAGAGAAATATGGGTACTTAAGAAAAAACACTTCATCCAGCATGTGGAAAATTCTTTACAAAAAACACAAAAGCAAGAAGCCACAGGGAAAGCTGTATGGAAGGCGTCTGCAACACATAATAAACTGGCCAGTCTCCTTAACAAGAACCTGTATGAACAGACCAATAGAAAAATGGGCAACAGATGAACGGGAACGTTCACAGAAAAAGAAAGAAGGATGACCCAAAGATATCTAAGAAAGATACTCAAAGAACTACCAATCAGAACAACAATGGAAGATTCTATCCAATCAGTAAACATTTTAAAATGTAACAGCACCATGTGTTCATGTGGGCCTAGGAAAACAGGCGTCATTGCACATGACTCGGGGGGAGTTCACACTGCCACATTATGTAAGGAGTCAAAAGGAAGTGGCATGTTCATGTAGGTTTGGTTTTGTTTTGTTTTGTTTTGTTTTGTTTTGTTTTGTTTTGAGTCGGCGTCTCGCTCTGTCGCCCAGGATGGAGCGCAGTGGCGCGATCTCGGCTCACTGAAAGCTCTGCCTCCCGGGTTCACGCCATTCTCCTGCCTCAGCTTCCTGAGCAGCTGGGACTACAGGGGCCTGCCACCACGTCCAGCTGATTTGTTATATTTTTAGTAGAAACGGGGTTTCACCGTGTTAGCCAGGATGGTCTCGATCTCCTGACCTCGTGATCTGCCCTCCTCGGCCTCCTAAAGTGCTGGGATTACAGGGGTGAGCCACTGTGCCCGGCCTCATGTAGGTTTTTAAAAGGATAGATGTGACATGGAAATTTCTTGGTATGATGTTCATTTAATTATCTTAGTGTTCCATATACAGTTCACAACAATTTAAAGAGAATGAGAGGCAGGCGATGAAAGGCAGATGGTCGTGCTAGAAAATGTAGAGATGCCTTATCCATTCTACCTTCACTGCCAGTATGATCAGAGCATGATTCTGCTATTATTTATTCCTCCTCTTTTCTCCCCTGCCCCATTCTCTGTCCCCATTCTATCATTTCCTGGTAAAATGATCTTACAGACTACTACTACTAGGTTTCCCTATCTGTACAATGTAGATGAGCACTTTTATGAGTTATCTGTAGAGATTAAGTGAGACAGCACCTGTGGTATGTGGCACACAGTAAATATCCAATAAATATTAGCTGCTAATTAGATGCTAAGTCACCACCATCACAATTCATGACACAGGTTTTGAATTATCTCATGTTTAAATAGTTCTATATTTTTTCCTCTATATTTGACTTTTACTAAAATTTGCCTTGACCTCTTTTTAGGAGGAGGCAAGATATTTAAAAATAAATGATAGTAGAATAAAATAAATAAATAAAAATAAATGGTGGTAGAAAATGGATGTCATTACACTGAACAGGAGAGGGCTGACCTCACCTAACAAAGGCAACGCTCCACAAGGCCTAGGCCCACACCCCATTACTGCTGCGAGGGTTGCTTCCTAGGAACCTGGATGACCTTGAGCAAACCTCGGAGCAGTGCTGATTAGACCCTTCTCAATTAAGTAAATAAAAGCGAACATCTTGGTTTTTATCAAAAGGAAAAATGTATTTTCCATGAAAGTACTGCTTGTCCTTCTGTACAGACACAGCCAACATGACACACTGATGAGGAAACGCCATCTACCTCACCTCTACCTGAGGGCATACATAACTGACTTTCTTTACTTTTCATCTCTCGCCTGTGACCTTCCACTTCCCTAGCCTCTTACTACACTCATCCACTGCAACAAAGGTAAGAAAGAAGAAAAGCAAAAGTAACTTTTTCTCAAGACATACATGGTCAAGTACTATCTGGTCGAAACTTTCAAAGTTATTCCTCCTGTGATCTTTCGACATTTTCATTTTCTTCCCTCCCTGCACTCCCCTCCTTCTGCCCCTCTCCCATTTACCCTACAGCTAGCTCTAGTAATGCCCCATTCACCCTCTGTTATCATTCTCGTACAATCTAGCTCTCCAGTGCACACCCTGAGAGCTTGCTCTCATCTTTCTCTTCAGTTCTTAAATCCCCAGCAAAGTAGTACCTAGCAGAAAACCTGTTAGTAGGTGCTGAAAAATGTCGTACAATAAGTGAGTAAAATATATTATCTATACTGCAGCATACTACAAAGAGCCCTGGGCTAGTAGTCAGAAAAACTGGCCTCCAGTCTCAGTAATGCTATTTGGTGGTTCTGTGGCTTCATATTTAAGCCACTTAGGCACTTAAGCATCCATTTCCTCATCTATAAGATGGGGCTTTTACTTGCTCTACTTACTATTGTATATGGTTTCACAAAATGAGATGAAGAAAGCAAAAAAAGCTTATTGTCACGCTAGTTTAAAGCACCATGGCTACTTCTGTCAAACAACAGTATTTGCCAACCAAACTTCTAAATGTAAGCAGGAACCGTACAGTCATCTATCAAGAGAGGCAGATTTAATTACTATGTTTACTTGCCTTTCCCTAAAATAAGGAAAAAGCCAAAGCAGCTGAGCTGTTAAGGCGTTCATCCACGTTATGTCATCACAAGTATAATGCTTACACTGTGGGCAAGAAACAGCCCATGTTAATTATGCCATGTCTTCCAATCTTAATTATAATGTAGATATAAAGTATTGGGGTAATTCTTACCAGGTTCTGGAAGGTCTAACTTTGCCCGCTTTAGTTCTGCCATAGAAATCTGAAGTTGCTCTATCACAAAATCATCTTCAAAGAAAAAATCCTTTGCCAGGGTCTCCTGAAAAAATTCTACAAGTTCTTCCATGGACAATTTCATTAGATGTTCTAAGAAAGGATAAGAGAAATGAAAATGCCGAGTCAATAGCTACTTTAGGTAGGAAGATATTCTATTATATTCAGGTGTAGTGTAAAAGGGCATTAAAAAGGGCACAAACAGCATACTACTTACATACGGCATTGAGGACATCATTAAAACTCAGTAAGACAAAAATATTGCCTGATATTAAAGCAGCCACAGAGAAAAGCAGGAAAGTTTACTGGGAGAAAGGATGGGAGGATAATACTGGCTAATACTTCCTCATTGGAATAACCACACCTAGGCATTAGTATTACCCCAGGGCAAGAGCTTCTTAGAGACAGACACAGAATGACTACCTCAGCCGGCATGAGGCCTTTCTCTTTTATTGATATGGAGCTCCAACAAGCCCCATTTTTAAGTCTGCATTTCTTACTGTTTCAGAATTTCCCAGAACATCTGGATTATTAATTTTGTGAGTTTTATTTCTACTTATGAAATTCATTTTCTTGGAAAAAGACATTCAAATTAAATATGAACACAAAGCAGAAAGTAAAAATCTGCTCATTACATAATACCCTACATAATACACCTCATTACATAATACCCTACAGGTAGATCCGGGTATTTACAAGTATTTATGTATATCAATTGAAGAATCCAAATTATACTTTTCAAGTTATTCCCCTTTTCGCTTTTTTTCCCATTCAATAATGTATCACTGATATCTCTCATTTCAACAAACATGATTTTACATCATCAACAGCTGTAAAAGAGTGCACTATATGTATGCATTGTAATTTACTTAATCAGTCTTCTAGTAATGGCCATTTAGGTGGTTTTTGATTTTTTACTATTTAAAACCACTGTGTGATGAACCTCCAGTAACAACGTATTTTTAAGACAATCAGTAAGAAAAAAAACAAAAAGGAAGGAAAAAATTTTTTATGAGCTTTAGCCAACTATTGGTTAATATGCCCAGAAAGAGTTTTTCTTTTTTAATTGGCTAATGACAAATTGTATATATCTGTGATAGACAATATGCTTTGATATATGTATACACTGTGGAATGACTAAGTCAAGCTAATTGACACATCATTACCTCACATACTTATCTTTTTGTAGTGAGAAGATTTAAGATGTACTCTCAGCAATTTTCAAGTATACTGTACATTATTATAAATTATAGTCACCATGCTGTATGATAGCTCTCCAGAACTTGTTCCTCCTGTCTAACTGAAACTTGAACCAGCATCTCCTCCCATCCCGCAGCCACCCTTCCATTTCGGAAGCTTTATATGGTGGAGACGGAACTTCATGTAAGTCTCTAACCAAGAAAAACACACAGCAGCAGATTTGTCCACAGCTCATTTAGTCTAATGATACGGTAGCATGTAAAGTAGTTGCTATGCTTAACGTTTATTTATAAGGGTGAAGAAACTTTTTACTTGTCAAAATTAACCAAGGGTCATATAAGTAGAACAATTTAAGAAGCAGATGAGAGCTACAAAGAAATATATTATGTTTTTACTTCCTCATTCTTGAGGGAACATTAAGCTAACATCTCTTAATAAAAACTGTACTTCTGTTCTCTATTTTGATCCCTTAACAATCCAGAAAGAAAGTGGGGGGGGGGGAGGATGGGGGGGGAGAGGGGGAGAGACAGAGACAGAGAGGGGGAGAGGGGAAGAGGGGGAGAAGGGTAGGGAGGGAGGGAGAGAGGTGGGGGGTGGGGAGGCAAAAGGCAGTGTCAGGGGCAGGTGCAGGGAGGAAGGAAAAGAGATTTCACGAGATCAGATGACAGACCTGAATCCTGGAAGACAATTCATAGTCAATTGTTTTGTTCTGGTGCATTAGTTGGGGAAATGAGTATAAAGGAAGTGAACCACAACAATTCTGAGTCCTTTTCTTGAAAAAACTAAACATAACAAAAGTGCTTTTAAAGGGCATTTTCATTCCTATCTGAAGTATGGATAATCTGGCACTCCTGCAGTCCATGCCTTTTCAAGTAAGCAACCAACCAATCTTATAGTAAAGTCCGTAACATGTACTTAGAACAATGCCAAGCACAGCAGAGAGAAAAACTATAAACAAGACCCTGTGCACTCAGTTAGTTTATAATTTAATTGGGAAGCAGAACAGATCATTCAAGAATAACCTAAGAGAGTTGAGTGCACAATGAACATGAAACTATGTGGTATGACCTAGATAAGAAGTACGTGTACATATGAAGCTCTAGAGCTTTCAATGATTTTCTTTTCTGCATAGCTACAAGAGAAGTCACAGAATTTTTAAGGCTGAATTGAGACTTTAAAGATGAATAAGGTTCTTCATGAAAAAAATCTCATTTCTTTATTTTAAAGTAAGGCATAACATATCAAATTTATAGAGCCCTTAAAATATATTGCAACTGAAGACTAAAAATTCTCCAGTTTTTTTTTTTTTTTTTTTTTTAATCTTGCTGCATTTATCTGCCTATAGACACTGGCTGAACTTGCCCCAGAGGCCATAATCCACTGAGGTAGAGAAGTGGGTCTGTGTGCTCCCACCTACAGTTCAGCAGGGTGCTATTCTCCCTGGATGAAGGAAACAGTAATAGAAAACGTTCTCTCCAGCCCCTTGAACTAAGGGGCCTGGTTTCTTTGGTCTTCCTTCTCTTACCACAAACTTGAGATTCAGACTGATGAAAAGGACAAGGGATCCCAGTGGAAACAAATACTTAACGAAAAATATTACTAGTGAAACCAACTAACTGCATTCTATAAAAGTGTGAAAATAACACTGATATAAACAGAAAAGAACCAAAGACCTTTGCAGTGAAGTAAGCTTCTGGTCATGAGAAAGAACTTACAAAAGTACATTACCAATTGATGGTAATTTCTCCACTGATTTTCAAAAAAAATTTAAACCACTATTAAAAGACAATGAATTTGAAGTAGGGTGGGGAATGAGAAATCAAAGTTAAATAAGCCTCAATTTTTGATGAAATTTTAGAGTTTAAGCATTTTCTTACTTTTGTGTAATTTTAAGATTGTGTAAGACATAGCAGTAAGAACTCGTTCTCCTTCAAAGATGTAGATATCCCATATTCTGAGGTTTAGTGTAAAGGGAGTCTATAATTAAAAGCAAAACAAAACAAAAATAAGGTTAACAGCTTCCCCTCACCTTGTATTTATAATTTTATGACTGAGTTTTGTAAATAAATACTTACACGATCAAGGAAACACTGAAAAAACCATTTCATTGTATAAAAACTTGTGTAGATTTCTTGAGAATCCTGAAAAAACAAAGAGCTCACAATTTCTGGATTGTAGCAAACTAAATTTAACAAAATAATACTAAGGAAAGCTGTTGGATGCAGCTATCAAAGCTAAACACATTTACTTCTCAAAATCACTCCAAGAATAAATTCCTCTTATGACAGGACTGTAATACAACACTTAGACTCTCTTTAATATATTTTACAGTGAGCTATCTTTGTTTTACTAAACTACTGGGTTTTATAGTAAGGCATATATATACAGTTCACTAACAACGAGTTTCTGTGACCCTGAAAAAATACTTTCTGTACAATGAAGAAACCTCCAAAACAACTAGGAGATCCCATATCTTTAAATTATCACATTGTTTGTATTATTAGTTTCAAAGAAGTTCAAATCCCTCAGTAAGAACTGTGATAGCCTATCAATATTAAATTTTACAAATCTAATGTTTTGTAAACAACTGGGAATTATAACTGCATAGTAAATGAAATGGATGACACTATAAATTAATAAGGTAATTGGACCAAAGACAATTTAATTATCCCAGCTTTTTTTGGGGGAGTGGGGGTAGGTGGGTATAAGTCAGTGTCACATCTACCTACCAAGTGTTGCTTAAGCTTGGACAGAAATTTGTTCAGTATTTTTTCATGATGTTCTTGAAACCTCAAGAGTTTAGGAAAACCTTGGACAAAAAAGCCTAGAATACAAACATAAAAACAGCATTTCATAAACAATACCAACAAAACCCTCCAATCTTAAAACGCAACATCTTTCATTTGTAACTGTCAAAAATAAAAAGAAACATCCAGCAGTTACCAAAATATTTTTTCTCCCTACCCAGGAAATAACCGTATATAAGCTTTGGGTATTGAAACTTTTAGCCTAGGATTTGTTTGCTAAAGATCTTCTATAACTTTGTATTTTTGAATTTAAAGGGAAACCTTCAAAAAAAAGAAAGGACACTGAAGACATTTATCAAGATTATCTGTTCTTTTAAGATATTGGGCCATATCTTAAATGCATATATTTTTAATATATTATTCCAACCCTGACTAGTTATTTTGTTTTACTCTTAATACGTTAAGTAACAATTTATTACTTTTTTTCAGGCTTACTCTAAGAATTTCATTAGTATAAAGTTTCCAAAGTTTTAAATCGCTTTTTAATCCTTTCCTAAAAAGCTATATTTAACATCTGCTAAAAACACAGGCGCTAGATGATCAATGTTGTATCAAAAATGGTACTTTATCCCGCGACTATACAATATAATCCATATCTAAGAAGTAACAAATTACAAATGGTTAGCATTAATTTTGTGTATTTAACTCATTGAACTTTACATCTATTTTTCTTCATGATATTCTATACAATCCATTAAAAAGAAAGTCCACTCAACAGACTTGATGATTCTTCTACATTAGGATCCAACCTGGGTTCCGTGCAACTCTGAAAGACGTTAACAGACGTTCTATGCTTTTGAAAAAGAAACCAGAGGACACATTTATATCCTCCTTAGATACTCATAAGGCATTTTAGCTTATTAATGTTCTTGCCTTTTAGACTTAATAAAACTTGTTTTTCTTTCACTCAGTCTCCCACATTCATGTGATCTTGGAGTCCATTTTCCCCCCAGAAAGTCTGTTGCCCCAAAATGAAACTCCATTCCACCAAGAATCTGAGGCACACACTATTGGGCAATGGTGCTTTATCATCTACTGGGCAGAATTATTTCTTAACTAGTTCTCAGTTTTCTAGGGTGTGTGTAAAAATTTCCAGAGACGGAGATTCTATTCCTCCTTTAGTAATATTTTTCAGTGAAATGGTTTCATTAAAAAAAAAAAATCCATATCTATCAGTGCCACTTTCATGGTCAATGTGATAGGAATGGAAGTTGAAAAAATTTCAAGAAAAGTCTGATTTTGAAAAAGTCAATAAAGTTCAGTAATAACTAGCTCAAGAATGCTAAGAAACCTAACAGTTCTTCATTTTCCACTGATGTTCCAGATCTCATATTTTATATTTTCAGCCTTAGCTTCGATTCCATACATTTATAAGTGAAACCACCTTCACACTGGAAATGCAAAGTACTGAGGTAACCCTTTGTTATAACATTTCATAGGCAGACATAGAAACAAACAAGTCTAACGGTAAGTGTAAACTTACCCTTAATAATGAGCCAAACTGCATGCTAAGTGTAAATGTTAGGATAGTAGAATATTGTTTTATAGGTTAGTCTAGTGACAATAATTGCTGAAGGTAAGCTATCAAATAGGTTTAAAAGAAATGACCATTTCCTAAAATTGGACAGTCTTGCACATAATTACACACCACTTAAATTTGCATTCTATTGTACCTCAAGACAGATCAGCAACACAATCCCAAGGGAAAGCAAAATAAAGACTGACAGGGAAGAGCGGCTTTCTTCAAGATGCCTTTTGGAATGATATTGCCTACTGGATGGCAACTCAATATAATAACATGTCTTACTTTTAGAGTCTATTTACTAGATGCAAAGTGCCCAGACCCAGTTACCATGTAGATGGTATTTGTTAAGTAATTGGCAAGGAACACTAAGGTAGAAAGACAATTGCAAACACATACATACCCCCCTCACTCTTACACACACACATAATATCCTCACATGGTCAGAGTGTGAGACTTCACAAACCATGGGCTATAGAAAGTCATAATTTTGAAAATATTAAAACAGTACGTTAAATATATAGCAGGTTCCCCACCACACAAAGCTTATTCACAAACTGAACTTGGAAGATCCATTCTTAGAATAACTAGTGTTAAAATTATTTTAAATTTGATATTAATACTTAGAATAACTAGTGTTAAAAATTATTTAAATTTGATGGCACTGGGAAAATAATTTTGCAATATATGAACAAATGCCACTTTTATTTCCAAGACAAGTTGTGATCTAAGGGTGGGGCTGTAGCTCACACCTGTAATCCCAGTATTTTGGGAGGCTGAGGCGGGAGGTTCACTTAAGTCCAGGAGACTGAGAGCAGCCTAGTCAACATAAGGAGACCTCATCTCTACAAAAAAATTAAAAAAATTAGCCAGGCATGGAGGCACATGCCTGTGTGGTTCCAGATACTAGAGAGGCTAATGAGGCAGGAGGATGGCTTGATCCCAGGTCAAGACTGCAATGAGTCACAATCACGCCACTGCACTCCAGCCTGGGTGACACAGCAAGACCCTGTCTCAACAGTTGTAATCTAAACTCTCTGAAATAAAGTCCATTGCTTAATTTGGCAAAAACAAGGAAAAAGTTATTATAAACGGGGTTAACTTGAAAACCAAAAAATCAGCGGGTTCTGAGATACAAAATAATCGAGTGCCTAGAACACGTTATCAACCTTTTATTTAAAGTGGAACCAATTTTATGCGAAAAAAACTAAAAACTACACTTGAAATATAAAACTACTTAATTATTACCTTTCCTTTAAAAACCTAAGTGTCGTTTCTCAATTATGGTTTTTTTTGACAAGGTGTTATACATCACAATATCCAGTCAATGGTAAACATTTCACTGAAATAATTTCATGACCATCTAAAAGTTTTGATTAAAAGCATCTTTTATTTCTCCAAATAATATACCTGTTCTTAAATTCCTCCAAACCTAAATTAGTTTCTTTTGACCAAGGGCAAATAAGGAAGAAATTTAAAATGCCAGCAATATACCTTGGAGTAAAGACAAAGGAAAATAAATGTAAATGTTTTAGAAAAGTTCAATAATGAAAAATGAAAGAAGAAACTAGTAAAAAATACTAATGAACTCAACAAGCCCTGATACATTAAATTTGTTGTATGTAACTCATGTGAGCATCTTTGGTTTTGTTTTAATCTACCTTTTTCCCTACCTTGATTGTTTAGATAAAGCACAGGGTTTTCTTACCATGCATGGCATGTTTAGGGCCTGAGAAGAGTTTGACCAGGGCCCAGAAGGCGTCTTCCTCGTTCATATACATGAGGAGTAAAGCTGTGATCTGGCTCATCCCCTGACAATACCCGACTTCCTGGGGAGCGAAGGGGAACACAGAAGCTGGGGAGTTTAGTCGAATTACATGCATATGTACAGAGAAAAAGCTACTCTATAAAAACCAGAAAATGCCTACACACATCGTTTAATGGTCCATTCTAGAGACAAATACTATATTCTTTACAGTATTACGCCACATAAGAGAATAAAATTGTACTCAAAAACAAACGTACAAGTACAAAGTCTAAATTGCTGCATATTTTTATTGGACTCTGTTCAATACTGTCACACTTTCTTTAAAGAGGGTTAATATTTATTTCACTTTATGTATGATTCTTAGCTCACTATTCCTCTTCTTTGCTCAGTTGCTGGCAAAGTCTCCCCTCCTACAATACCCAGTATGCTGTCATGTCTCCTCTAGATTTCTGAACCCTTAAGCAGACACATTTTGGGATGCCCATGCACAGTCTATGCCTCCTCTCTAAGAAATACCCACTCTCCCCATAGTCCCTGCTTATGATGTGGCCTTAGAGATTCATGCTTTTGCCACAGAAACCACAGCTAATGGACCAGAAGAGAATAGCTGACCCCAGGAGAACAGTTAGTTGGTTGCACTGACTCATCAGACACTCTCTAGGAAATGTGAACAAAGAACAAAGCCAGAGACTGTAATCAGATGGGGGTATATGCTGGAACAGAATGCTCACACTGAGTCCGTGGGTGCAATCTGAGCCACAGTATAACTGGCCAGTATGCAAAGAAAGCAACCTGGAAAGAGAAACAGTGAACTCAAGAGTTCACAGAGATCATCTGAGATACTGAGTGGCCCCCAGAATGGGAGAGATGGAGGGTGCAGCTTTCCTTCCCACCAGACGCTTCCCACCTTCCAGCTCCAATTCTGGTGAGGCCCAACTAGTGCTTCCTTCCTATGAGATGTCCCTTTAATAACCCCTTTTTAACTTTTCCTAGTTTGAGTGAATTTCTGGTCTTATAATTTAAAGGTTTTAACTACAATAGAAATTATACATCCCAAGGTTCAAAGGTCCTCCCGGGGACCTAGTCAGCAAGTATTCATTTAACACCCACATTAAAGTTCAACACAAATTAATCTATCCCAGATTATCTTCTCCCCCAACAATGCTGAATGCCTTAAGAACAGCATGTCTATTACCAAAGAGTTTAGCCTCCTCCTGGGGATAGCCAGTAAGGGCATAGTTATCTTGTTTGGACCTCACCTAACAGATAAAAGTGATTGTGAAAGGTAACCTCCTAAGAGCAAAGAGAGTTATAAAAAGCCAAACAAAAATTAACCAAGCCACCCACTTCCCGTCCTTCTACCCTGTATATCTGCTTAAAAATAAAAACAAAACAACACAGAACATTACAAAGCAAAACAACATGAAGGGGAGAGAAAAGGTGAGACTCACTGGCGTACTGTGGTCATATTTAGGTTCTTTCACTTCAGAATCAGCTCTGCTCTAAGGCCCTAGGGTTATCACAGGGTTTCAGCTTAAAAAGATCCACAGAACTAAAGAGACTGTGGAGACCACCTAGCTCTGAGATGCAGAAATGTGCCACAGGGCCCTGTTAGGTAGGGAGTGCCTCAGAATACAACTCAAAGACCTTGGGCAGGCAGGCACCAACTTACCGTATTATAAATAGAATAGGCAGCAAGAACATGGAATAAGGATTGTTGCCTAAAGAAAAAAATTTACATTAAATACAATTTAGTAATTTCACATATTTTAAAAATTACAAACTGAAAAAAAAAACCAAAGACTGACTGAAAACAGATAATCCAGATAAAATTACTAATGTAATAAATTATCCCAAGTTCAAATTCAAACAACACTCTAAAAAGTCTAAATTCAAGACTAGATAATATTCATTCTGAAAGGATTTATACCAAGAAAACACAAAAGACCAAAATTCCTAAAATTTGTTGCCCTCTTTTGCTGATCTATCTCACTTTGAGACCCTTCTGATAGAAGCAGCTGGCTTGACAGAATGGTGGAACGGCCTTTTGAAGGCTCAGTGACATTGCCAGCAAGGTACAATACCCTACAAGGCTGGGGTGATGTCCTTGGGATGCTGAATATGCTCCATATCAGGCTCCACTTCAAGGTGCTGTTTTCCCATAGCCAGGATTCAGGGATCCAAGATTCAAAGGCTGGAAGTAGGAGTGGCTCCACCCATCATTCTCTCTAGAGATCTACTAGCAAAGCGTCTGCTTCTTGCCCCTGCAAGCTTGGGTTCTGCTGGTCTAGAGATTTTAGTTCCAAAAGGAGGAATGCTTCCACCATGAGACATAACAGTGATTCCACTGACCCAGAAGCTGAAACTGCCACCCAACCACTTTGGGCCCCTTATGCCTCTGAACCAACAGGCAAAGAAGGACATGGCAGTGTGGGCTGGGGGGATTATCCTGATTACTAAGGGGAACATGGGCTGCTATGACACAACAGACACAAGGAGGAGTACATCTGGAATGCAGGAGAACACTTGGGGCATCTCTTACTAATATTACTGAGCCCTGTGATGAAAGTCAATGGAAAACTACTAATTCAGGCAGAACGGCTAGGTCCAGATTTTCAGTAAGGAAGGTTTGAGTCATCCCTCTAGGTAAGGAACCACAACCATCTGAGGTGCTTGCTGAGGGCAAAGGGAATATGGAATGGGCAGTGAAACGGGGCATTATAAATACCACCTGTGACCACACGCCCAGTCACAGAAATGACTGCTACAATTGTTATGAGTATTTCTTCCTTATTTTGTGGTAAATATGCTTGTATATATACCAACAAATATTTTCTTCCTCCCCCTTATCATCCAACGTAAGGTATCTTAATAATGGTCAACTTTACACCACAGCGTGTAAGTTACAGGATACTAAAGCAGAAGTATGCTCATCTCCCAAGGACTTGGCATCCTCATGCGGGGAAAGAATTAGCACATTTCAGTTGTGAGCAGAATAGTGGTATCATGTTAGGTGGAAGGATGACTTGGTTACTATCTTACTTGGAAATTAAGAATGGTTTAAGGTGGTGTGTGTGAGTGCCAAGTTGACAAGGCTGGACTGCACTGGTTGGCTTTGGGTGTCAACTTGGCTAAACAACAATCCCCAGATATCCAAAACACTGATCTAGGTGTCACTGGGAACATATTTTGTAGATTGATAAAAATCCATAATCTGTTAACTTTAAGTAGGAGAGATTATCCTAGAAGATCTGGGCAGGCCTCATTCAATCCGTTGAAAGGCCACAAGGGCAGATTTGAGGCTTCCCTGAAGAAGAAACTCTGCCTGTGGCCAGAAGCTTCAGCTCATGCCCGAGGCCCAGACTGTCCTTTCCAATGGCCTGCCCTGTGGATTTTGGCCTTGCCTAATCAGCCCCGACAGCTGGAGAAGCCAATACCTTGAAATGTCCTAACATGTATCTCCTATTGGTTTCTGTTTCCTGGTTAGACTCTCTGACTGATACAGAGATCAGCAAAACTGTACTTTTCATTTATAAGTTGTCATAGCAATGATATATCAATTCATTAATTTCTCATTTCATTTCATTTCCCTTTTTTTAAAAAAAGTTTCATTTATGCATGGGGGTCAAGGTTATAGAGATATATTTATCACTGACAAAGTTTTTACACACTCTGTCATTCTTCTATGACTTCTAATAAAAGTATCTACCATATTTCTAAGAATTCCCAGATTATAAAAGGAGTCTTTACCAATTTTATAGCACGTGCTATGTCAAAGGTTAAAAAATTTAAGTTCAATTAGATCTTAAGTTTCATACAACATGGACGCTAATGATCTGCAAAAGCTTAAACCTTTAGGACCTAAATCGAAATTACAGTCTATAAAGGCATTCTAATTTTAAGTTAATAAAGACTACTTATAAATGCGATTAACATTTCATAATATTAAACTTTACTTACTTAACACCATATCTGTCTCTAAACATAATGTGGTCCCGAAATGTGCGGTTGACATCCAGGTCTATTTGTCTGATGTCAGGTGAACAGCCCCGTGCTCTGTGTTTTAATTTCTGAAGAGAAAAAGAGAGAAGAGAACAGATTTTTATGGAAATTAGTTGTTGAAAAGTCTATGACAAATAATAATTCTCATTAAAAAGTTTTTGGTTTAAAAAAATCATTCAATGGTTAAAAAATCAAAACCATATATATAAAAAGGTAACAACAGAAACTTTCCCTCCCCTCCATTCCCCCATTTCTCCTACTCCCTGCTTCCCCCTCTTCCCCTACCTTCCTTCCCTTCCATCCTGTCTATCTAGTTAGATATTAATTTAGGATAGAGAACTTTTCAGAGTTGGCATTACTGAACTATGTGAAAGCTCTTCATGGCTGAGCCATGCAGTCTATTATGATTTCTTGTTTCTTTCCAGGATGATGCTTTTGTTTTCCTTGAAGCTAATCATTGCCTTTTTTCTCAATTTGCTTCGTTTCCCACCTAATTCAATCCCAAACTCACTATAAATGGTATAATCTCCTCGGGTGATGTTCCAGTAGAGTAGGTGTTCCACCAGCTTCATCTTGCTGTCTGCTGCTCCTACCTGTGTGGCCTGACCTCTGGATCTGCTCCTGCCTGTACAGCCTGACCTCTGGGCCTGCTCCTGCCTGTACAGCCTGCCTCTGGGCCTGCTCCTGCCTGTGCGGCCTGACCTCTGGGCCTGCTACACAGCTCAGGCCTTGGAGCCTCCCTTCTCCACCTGCTGGGGTGGTTTTCTCTCATGTTGGGCCCCCTGTTTCCCAGTCTCATATCTTTTTTTTCTCGGGTTTTTCCCTTGCTCTGCAGGAGCACACTCTTTAGTAGCTCCTGTGAAAGGCTGTATGGAAGATAAAGTTTTTGAAACTTTGAATATCTGATCATTCTACCCTCTTATTTAACTGTTTGGCTGCTTTAGAATTCTAAGTTGGAAAATATTTTTGCTCAAAAGGCACAGCTTCACTGTCTTCTGGCTTTCAGCGTTGCTATTCTAATTTGTGTTTCTTTATGTGCAATTTGCGTTTTCTCTCTAGAAGCTTGTAGGAGTTTCTCTCTCCATGTTTTGAAACTTCACATTTCAGTACTGGGTTTGGATCTATTTTTATCCACAGGGTTGGGCACTTAGTGAATCCTTCCAATTTTAAAAACTCCCACCCAAATCTTTCAGCTCTCAGACATCTTCAACAATTCACTTGTCAATTTCTTCATCTTCCCCTCCCTCCATTCCCATTTTCTTTTTCTGAAATTCTTATTATTACAGTCTGGGAACTCCTAGGCTATCATCTAATTTTCTTGTATTTTTCTGTATTATTTTACATCTCTTTGCTTGTATAACTGACATTCTGGGAATTTCTTCAATTGTCATTTTCAATTAAGTTTTTCATTTCTAATATTTTTTATATTCATAAGCTCTGTTGTTTTTGAGTGTTCCTTTTTATAGCATTCTATACTTGTTTTATGGATGCAGTATCTATTTTTCTCTGAAGATATTAAAAATAGTTTTTTAGATTCTCTTCTTTACACTATAATCTGTTTCTTACAAGCTGTTTTCTTCATTTGCTTCCACTTGTCTTTCATGTTAGCTCCCTTCTTCAAATGAACAGCGATACTTCGTTTTCTGCTTTTGTTTAAAAGTGGGACACAAAAAAGCTGCATGCCCGGGTGAGGCTTCCTGACTGTGATCCTGCTCGTGGAGGGACGTGGCCAAGCAGTTGGACTGGGGTTCCCTGAAGTCAGTACCTTTGGGGTTATTTTCTTATGCTGATCACATCCCCCAGAGAAGGCTCTTCCAATCTCCTGTCAGGAAGACAAGCACCTGGCTGCCAGTGATCTGGGAGGTGAGTTGAGGAAAAAGGCTGGACTGTCCAAAATTTAAACTACTCAACTCCTCTGCTTTCATGACAGCAGCTCACCCTCAGCAAGGTCTGCGTTTTCCCCAGTCCAGAGGCCCTCTGTTTCATCCTTGCCAAATAACAAACCTCCGATCTTGGGCCAGCACTGAGGGGGCTAAGGAGCTCTAACTGCTTCTGAAACAGACTTTCAACCACTTCTGTGTTTAGCTTCACCTCCACTTCCAGAGGTTCCTGCAGTTGGCAATTACCAAGACTTATGGAGATTCTGAGCTATTAATCAGGTTGCTTCTCCAATTCCCACTGCCAGCCTAGGATTTAGCTTCCTCAGGTTTGCTAAGTTTACTAAATGTCTGTCTGCATTCTCATTTTCCAAAACTGGTAGCTGTTAAGCATCTTCCATTTTCTCATTTCTGTGGGTTTGCCTTTTTATAATAAAAACTCTGCTGTCAATTTAGTGGCATTTCAAGGGAAAGGGAGCTAAATGAGTATGTTGAATCTCCCATGTTTAAACAGATGGGAGATTAAAATTTAACCATGTTTAATATAAATAAGAATTTATATACATATGTTATATTGACCCATTTACCATGGGTAATACGGACTTCTGCTTGAATCAATTCCAATAAATACGTATAAAAACATAACTGTTCCCAACTTCAGCTAAAAGTGGAAAGAAGGCTATCTGGGCATGTCTAGAATAAGGCTATCTGGGTGTGTCTAGAATAAGGCTATTTGGGCATGTCTAGAATAAGTATGTGTATGTGAAGTGTTTTATGAGTCTGTGTATTTTTGTGTATTGAAGCTCAGAGAAGGGGCTTCTGCAGCTTTTTAAAACAGGAAGAGCAGCCACAGTATGTTTCAGAATTCTCAAGACAGATGAAGACATTTAGAATATTAGAATCATATGGCCACTAAAATATTATCGTATATTATTTCTGAACAAGGTGGTTCAGAAGATATTATAAAAATTTAGCTTGAAAAATAAATCTGTACATATGTGTTCTCTTCCATCTTTTTTTTTTTTTTTTTTTTTTAAAGATAATGGGCAAGGCCAGGTGCGGTGGCTCACGCCTGTAATCCCAGCACTTTGGGAGGATGAGGCAGGGAGATCACAAGGTCAGGGGATGGAGACCATCCTGGTTAACACGGTGAAACCCCGTCTCTACTAAAATTATGAAAAACAAATAGCCAGGCATGGTGGCAGGTGCCTGTAGTCCCAGCTACTCAGGAGGCTGAGGCAGGAGAATGGTGTGGACCCGGGAGGCGGAGCTTGCAGTGAGCAGAGATGGCGCCACTGCACTCCAGCCTGGGCGACAGAGCGAGACTCCGTCTCAAAAAAATATATATATATATTGTTCTACAGGCCTCCTTGTAAAAGATGAGATGTCAAAACACAGGAAGAAAATGTTTGACAAGACATGATAAAAGAAAATGCCTTAAAATAAAAGTTAATAGGAAGGCAAAAAAGACCCAAACGTATCTATAGTATCAGTTCCTCCAGAGGACAAGAAAATCCATCATAAAAAAGGCCTCATGATGGAAGAAAAGCCCGGGTAAGTATGTAAAAAATAATAGGTCAGAAATATTATTTATGTCCTAAAATGTTTATAAGCTAATGCATGGAATGCAGGAATCAAACGTATTTTTTACTCCTGAATGAAAAGAGGTAAACAATTTCTACAGTTACCTTTGAGATTAGGTGGGCTGAGATCCACAAGTGTCACAGTAATATAAAAATAAACATTTTATTTTAAAAAATGGGATCAAATGAACCCATAAACCTGAGGGCAGAAGTACAGTGGGAAGCATTTAGATAAAAAAATTAGCATTATTGGCCAGGCACAGTGGCTCACACCTGTAATCCCAGCACTTTGGGAGGCCAAGGCGGGTGGATCACGAGGTCAGGGAGTTCAAGACTAGCCTGGCCAACGTGGTGAAACGCCATCTCTACTAAAAATACAAAAATTGGCTGGGTGTGGTGGCGGGCACCTGTAATCCCAGCTACTCGGTAGGCTGAAGCAGAGAACTACTTGAACCTAGGAGGTGGAGGTTGCAGTGAGCCGAGATCACACCACTACACTCCAGCCTGGGCAACAGAGTGACACTCCGTCTCAAAAAAAAAAAAAAAAAAAAAAATTAGGATTATCGTTGAGTTTGGGCCTACGAGATTACTGAGCCACACTAAGGCTGTGGATGAGGCTGTTTTCCACTATGGTCTGATCCTATACCATCTGTAAGGTATACTGCTAAATTTAAGACAGAAAAATAAAAATGAGATAAAATAAGAGGAAAACATATTAGATGAGAGTAGCCAAGACAGCTTGGATTGTAAATCCTACCCCTGCCACTTGCTAACCTTGGGGTGAAAAGTCACTTAGCCTCACTAAGCTCAGTTTCCTCATGTGTAAGATAAATATAATAATGACAAAACCTGCAGCTTGGCATGGTTCCAGGAATTAAATGAGGTAACTCCCATAGAGCACTTAGACATAAAAGTACTCAAACAATGTCAGCTTTCTTCATGGTAAAGTAGGTACTTTAGTTTAAAATACGGCAATATGAAGCTTCAAGTTAAAACTAATCCGATCCAAATTGGAGGGAGATCAGGGAAGGTCTTTGCAATGTGCTTTGAAATTCACCAATCTTTTTCCTTCCTGTGGAAAACAAAGCCCCACCAAGACACCTCCTACTCCATGAAGTCTTCCTGGACCATAAAGGTGATTTCTTTTCTTACCCTCTTTTCAACTCCTACTTTTAGAGTATTTATCACAGACTATTATTAAATATTTCTATGCAACTATGTCTCCTCCAACCTAGAAGAAAAGATGCTTGCCACTGTACATATTCATCTTCATACGTTCTTCAATACCACCCATAGAGCTTTATGGGGACAAGAAAGGACAAACAGGCCACCAGAGGAACTTGAAGGACTGAATGCTGATAATATGCTGGGTCCAAATAATTTCACCCATCTGAGAAAAGTCTCGGCAGATTAACAGAAGGTTGTAGTTTTATTCCTACTGAAGTTCCAGTTCGTGGAGGATGTGTGGAGAGAGAGAGAAAGAGTGGATGAGAAAGGAAAAAAAAGTTGGCTAAATAATGATGCTGGGGGAAACTCAAATAGCAAAAATAATATTGACGACAGTGTTGAAAATTATAGGCTTGAAGGTACTGGCAGGCAAGTCATTCTTTTGTTGTAGTTGCTGTCAGTTTTTACTAAATGGTTCTCTTGTATTAACTGGCCATCTGATAATTTTATTCTATATAGGAAAAAGTCTAAAATATAACTGAAAACTAGAGTCCTATTAGCAGGCAAGCTGGGTTGAATAGTGTCCCTCCAAAACTCATGTCCACCAAGAACCTGTGACTGTGACCTCGTCTGGAAACGGGGCCTCTGCCGGGGTAATCAAGTTAAGATGAGGTCATCCTGGATGAGGGTGGAAGCTACATGCAGTAACTATTGTCCCTATCAGGAAAGACACACATTCACAGGAGGGAGGACAGCCAGGTGATAAGGAAGACAGGGATGGAGCGATGCCAAGATGCATTAAGGATGGCAGGCCACCATCAGAGGCTGGAAGAGGCCAGGAAGGTTGCCTCCCTAGAGCCCTGAGAGAAAGTGTTGTCCTGATGACATCTTAATTTTGGACTTCTGTCCTCAAGAACAGTGAGTGAGAGAGTTCTGTTGTTTTAAGCCACTTAGTTTGTGGTACTTGGTTACAGCAGCCCTAGGAAATGAATACAGCATGTAAATAAAGTGCTTTTTTTCTTTCATTTTCTACTTTCATTATTTAAACAAATACTGACAGAGCACCTACCGTATGGCAGGCACACTGTACTAGGTGCTGAGGTTATATTTTATATTATGTTCTCTCAGACATCATGTCCTTTGCCGGGACATGGATGGAGTTGGAAGCCATTATCCTCAGCAAACTAACGCAAGAACAGAAAACCAAATACTGCATGTTCTCACTTATAAGTGGGAGCTGAATGATGAGACTACATGGGCACATGAGGAGGAACAAAACATAGTGGGGCCTGTCAGCAAGGGGTGGAGGTGGGAGGGAGAGCATCAGGTGGGGCCTGTCAGCGAGGGGTGGAGGTGGGAGGGAGAGCATCAGGAAGAATAGCCAATGGGTGCTAAGGCTTAATACCTAGCTAATGGGATGATCTATGCAGCAGACCACCATGGCACACATTTACCTCTGTAACAAATCTGCAAGTCCTGCGCACGTGTACCCCTGAACTTAAATCAAAGTTGAAAGGGAAAAAAAAAGTGTTGACTCCCCGCTAAAAAATAGCAATTTTTATTTTTTCCCATTTATTCCACATTAATTTTTTGTACATATTTTCTAAGGAACATAGTTCAAAATCTATGGGTCTAAGATTCTTAGATGTAAATCTCTTACTCCTTTCAAAGGTTAATAGACAATTTAGGTTCAGAAAGGGTATAGCTACAAGATGACAAGGAGATACATTTAAAGCACTACCTAATTTAAGAAAAAAATTATTACTCAGTCAAAAGTTTAACTTATTAATAAATAATAAAACCTCGAGATACCCTAATAATCTTGGGGCAAAGTCATCTTTTTTTCATGCTAGAAGAAAAGAATTGTACACAGCAGGTGTTGATTAAACTGAATTCTGCTGCTCTTTCCCACCAACTCTCAAAGTGATGCCACAAATCTCTTCATAACACTATGTGGCAAACAAGCAGCTATAATTAGGTGTTAGTCCATTTCCATGCAACCATGTCCCAACACTGATCATTTAATTACTTTAATTGATCATTTATGTATTTGAAAAGCACTTGATACTTATTGATACAGACAATAATATTTTTACTGAAGTATCTATTTAAAATTTAAGAAGTATTTTGCAATCAAGAAAACAAACAGACCTCCGAAACCTCCAATGCAATATAATTTTAAGTGATCATATGAATATCTTATGTCACCTTGAATGCTAAAAGAAATGGATTTTACTTTTTAATTTCAAAATAACGAGTTAGCTTTAGCTACTCACACTATACAGGTCCCTTGTTTCTTCTTTCATTTTAGGGATCTCAAGAAGGAGGGCCCAGACTTCACCTCTGAGCTGGAGTGGTATTCCTTTGTAAATTCGCCTATGAAACTTATTAAAAGAAAAAGAAACTGAAGGTTACAAACTAACAAAAACTTAGACTAGTCTCTACAGTCAATCTTGCTAATATTTGTTAGCATTGTATTTTCAAAGCATCTATGGCAATTAATTAATACATTTCAACATGGCACATTGAGATACTGTCATCTCTATTTTTAAGATTCTAACAGGGAAACACAGACAAAGGAGAGAGTATAACAAGAAATTGTTAAGAATGCCCAATGCATTAGAATGTTCAGGCCATTACGGAAGTGTCCTTTAAGTGGTATGAAAGCAGTCAGTGCTCTTTTTAAAGGTGTGAACATCTGATTTACACATTCCCTGATGGTATAATTAACTTCTTACACACTTTCTTCCTAAAAGACGTTCCAAACAACCTAAAAGATGTTCCAAACAGCAAAAAGGTTGTCTTGTCCCCAAAATATCCTCATGGAACGTAGAGTGCTGTCTAACTCCTAATCTCTTTCCTGCCACCTTTTCACTGGTCTCTCTAGAAGATACCAAGCTTCTCCTCATCTATCTGGAAACTCGGTTAATCCTACCAGCAATCTTCAGTGTTCTCTCTCTCTCACTCTCATTCCCCTCCCCCGCCCTTTCTCCTTCTTTTCTCTCCTCTTTTCACTTCTTGCTATTTCTTCAGGAAAACTTTTTTCTTTTTCTTAAATGACGTTGATGCTATCTGATAAGACAAAAACAACGATAAATCTTCATCAAGGAAAGACATCACTTTTGAATGGAATTAGGCATGAAACATTGGTATCATCAACTCCCTCCATCATTGAAAGTGTACTGCTATTGCCCTAAGAATCTTTTTTTTTTTTTTTTTTTTTTTTTTTTTTATGAGACGGAGTCTCCCTCTGTCACCCAGGCTGGAGTGCAGTGGCGCAATCTCGGCTCACTGCAAGCTCCGCCTCCCGGGTTCACGCCATTCTCCTGCCTCAGCCTCTCCGAGTAGCTGGGACTACAGGCGCCCGCCGCCACGCCCGGCTAATTTTTTGTATTTTTTTAGTAGAGACGGGGTTTCACCGTGGTCTCGATCTCCTGACCTTGTGATCCGCCCACCTCGGCCTCCCCAAGTGCTGGGATTACAAGCGTGAGCCACCGCGCCCGGCCTGCCCTAAGAATCTTAAGTTCAATACACCTCTCTGTCTTCTTGTAATTAATTTTTTCCTCAAGTCTAATTACTCAAAATAACATAAAACCTATTACGGTCACCACAATGTTGTGCATAACACTTTGAAACTTAAAAATAGATGTCCAAACAGGGAAATAATTAAATAAATTATAGGAGAAGCCTCTCAGGTAAGAACTGGTACTCTTATGATCATTGTAATATACTTGAATCTTATCGTTCAGAAAATAAGATGCCAGTTCTAATAATTGAAATATTGAAGAGCTACAATAACCAGTACACAAGGCTTTAACTATTACACTACTTAGATTTTTTTAAACTAAAGCTTTAGTGACTAAGTCATAAGGCAGCTTTAAGAAACTTCGATCACATGGTTGAAGGTGAGTGACAAAGTCAAACAACTTTTATTATAAAACAGTGAATACTGTAAAGTTGATTCAAATAATGACTTACGAAATTTGTTTTTTTTTGGTATAAATATAGTATGCCTCAAATTTGAAATTTCAGTAGATAGTGACTACAGTCATAGAAATTTTAATCCCATGCGATCACTTTAACTGGAGGAATATGTACAGAAAGGCTTCAAGTTGACGATAAAACTAGACTCACAACATTTGCCACATGCTCGACAAACTGAGTGTGGTTAAAAACACATGAATTTAAGACTTGTTTTCCCAAAGGAAGTTATGATCTATACCACTTCACAATTATAGTAAACTGTGATTTTAAAGTAATATCATCTACAAAAAGTCACTTCAAATTATCTTCTAAACTTCTAGAGTAAAGACGTCGTACTGCAGGCAACTGATTTGAGTAACAGAAAGTGTAGAAATCACTGCAAATGCTAAAAGTAAAATTTTAATAGGAAAGTGTAATATGACTGACTTCAGTGGACCCGAACAAGTAAAATAATGACATTTTTAGTGAGTAACACAAGTGCTCTGACACTTATTTCTTAAGCTGTATTACTTGAAAAGCCTTCAGACATTATTTTATTGCTGTTGCTCAATTCTGTACTCAATAATTGTACATAAGTTACTGTCCATCATTTACCTTAAAGTTAAATCTACATTTAGGGAAAAAAAACTCCATCAAATTGCTGTGATTACATTAAAAAGTAGGAAATTTGGGGGTGGAAAAAAAAATTAATGGTCCCTGTACTAGTACAGAGCTAAAATTAAAAATCAGGTACATATGGGAAAGGTTAAGAAAGAAACATTGATACAGTGTCATTATCATCACCCATGGCAACAATTCACCCAAATTTCTGAGCATTTACCATGCACAAGAAACTATTTTAAGGAACTATTTAACAACTATTAGAAACTATTTAACAACTATTTAAATAAGAAACTAGTTAAACTGTTTATTTTATCCCTTCCCTTTAAGCTATTTATGGATATTTACCTCATTTAATTATACCAACAATTCTATAACTTTAATTATACCAAGAACTCAATTTTACCGACGTAGAAAGTGAATCACAAAGAGGTTAAATAACTTGCCCAAAAGCAAGCACAAGATGTTACAAAAGATGACTGATTTTACAGTCCATCAAAAACAATGTCCATGGCACATGGTTTTGCCCAACTGGACTTACTAAAATACATGGAATAGTGAACAGGAAAGTATCAAGAAAGCCCAAGAGCAGAAAGCACTAAAATAATGATAATATAATTACACCAAAAACTTAAAAGGAATATAAAAACGTTGTCTTTGGAATCCAAGCAGTAGGAGGCGACAAAACAAAACATGTACACAAAATCACATATAGCAGAAAAAGAATTAAATTATAAGACCCTAAAATAAAAATTTTCTAATTATGCTGTTTTTCAAATACTTGTACTGTTACATGACAGACTAACATTACAGTTACACGTCTTTCTTCACAAATTTTCAACTATCATAGAAGTTTTACAAACTTTATAAAACAAACTAGGAATTACCTTCATCCAAACAACAGTTTGGATGAAATTTGCTTATTCCCCAGAACAGTAGTCCAGTTTACAGTTGTTGATAATCCTTCAACTGACAAAGTGGCATTTCATCTTTTCTACATCAGCCCCATAATGTAGGTTCGGTGGGTGTTTTCCACTTAAAGTGTAAGTAAAGCAAGATACAGAAGAAAAGTATCTGCCCTAAGTCAAAAAGTTCCACCTTCTTATTACAAATTCGGGGACTTTCTGCCAAATCACACTGTCTTCTAAAAATTACTGCTTTATTAAAGTGGCAGAATTTATCAGTAAAAAGTGATAGCTGCTTGTCCTCAGCTCACAAACGAACATCATTCATTCATTCTAAAATGATACTTGTAATGAATGCCTGCTTTGTGGCCAACGCTTATGAGGTCCTGGGCTACAAACATGAAAAAGATCTGTGGAGCTCACAGTGTACTGGGAAGAGAAATATGTAAGCTGATAATTATAACTTAAACAGAGAATCCTTTATCATAAAATACAGTCACATACATGAACTGCTAACAGTGCCGAGCATCATACCCTGACAGGGGAGGTGGTGGTAGAGACAGACTCCCCAGTGAGCCAGAGTGGTAAAAGAAGGATGGTGGGCACCACACTGTCTGGATCTGTGAGAGAAGCTATCAGGGAGTGGCTAGCCCTTCTACAAAAGGATACATACAATTCTAAGAGAGAACTAGAAAACGGTTAGGGACAAAGTTGCTGGGGTGAGCGCCATGAATCTGCTGTGATGGTCACTACTTATGGGTCCAACACAGGGACTGTCATCCTGAGCCTATCTTAGAGATAACAGAAGAAAGGAGGAACTAATCCTGTGTGAGAGGTGGAAAGGATTTCCTTTAGAGAAAATGACAATAAACTCAATACTGAATAGGAATGTGCCAGGAACGGAAAAGTGGGGGTGGGAGCAGGGATGTGGATAATGATGAGTCTGACAGTAATAATAACAATAGTTAAAGAACACTTTCTGATTATTTATTATGAGCTGACACTATGCTATGTGTTTCTAAATTAACTTATTCATTGTAATATTACTGTATCCCTAAAGAGGTAGGTACTATTATTACATATCCATTTCACAAATGAAAAAATTAAGACATAGAAAGGTTAGGTAACTAGCCCAAAAGAAACTGTTATAAGAACTGAAATTCAGTCTGAGTCTGACTTCAGAATCCATACTCTTAACAACCATGATAAAGAACTTCTACATATTGAATTGTAACATTTCAGTATTCCAATTTGAAAAGTATCACCTTTAAGATTCTTCTACAAATTTGTTTCATGGGTATGATACATAAAATCTTTAAGAAGTCTACAGTAGTCCCACAGAAACATTTAAAAATCTATCAACTTAAAAAAAACATTCCAACAAATGACTAATGTTTTCAGTACCTTTTTCTAAACCTTGGTGATTCAAACAGTGACAAGTGTGCAATCCATATCGTTATGACTGCCAGTGAGTAAACTTTTCAGCCCAGCAAGTCTGGCTGAGTTTTGTGCGAGTGTGCGCCATGAAACAAAGGCTCACTCAAGCTGCTTATGCCTTTTACTGCCTCTCCATTTTCTCTAATCATCCCTGCTCCACTGGCTCCTTTGTTTCTGCCTTCAAACAGCAACAGGTCTCCCAAATCTGCATCTAAAAAAGTTTTAAACCATCCACAAGGCCCTACTGTGTTTTATAACTACATTCTACTTCCCTGACAGACACCAAAAGAGAAAGCTGGCATAAAAGACGGTACAGTTAAATGAGCTCTAAGTCTGGACATTCTTTTGCTTGTTGCTAACAAGCTGTGTGACCTTAAGAAATTTATTTCTAAGCAATATGCCTCCATTTTCCAGTCAGTTAAGTTAAAAAAAAAATGGCTAATATGGTCTGAAAGGTCCATTCAATTATTTGACCAACAAAAAATATGTGTATTTGTAGAAGGCACTTTGCTGTGACATAGCTTAGACACAAGTATATCACAACCAGTTAAATCATAATGGTCTCCACTTTGAACAGAGATAACTTCACTTCATAGACTATATTTTTAAAATACAGGCTGGGCACAGTGGCTCATGCCTGTAATCCCAATGCTTTTGGAGGCTGAGGCAGGAGAATCATTTGACACCAGGAATTCGAGAACAGCCTGGGCAACATAGCAAGACCCTGTCTCTATAAAAAAAAAAATTTTTTTTTTAATTAGCAGGCATGGTGGTGCTTGCCTACAGTCCCAGCTACTTGGGAAGCTGAGGCAGGACAATCACTGAAGCCCAGGAGTTGCAGGCTGCAGAGAACTATAATTGCGCAACTGCACCCCAGCCTGGGCAACAGAGACCCTGCCTCTCAAAAAAATAAAAAATAATAAAAAATAACAATACTACTGTACATAGGGAGGCAGTCACTGTGAGAACAGAGGCAACACAAACAACCTTAATGGAATTTTTTTTTTTTTTCATTAAAGCTTGGGTTCTAAAAATCCAAATATTCCCTACCAGAGCTATATTTTTATTTCAAATATTTTTAGAATTTCTCTGTATTACTACTATATAAGTAAGGAATCTGTGGAGAGAAAACATACTTCTCCTTGAAAGACAAGAAAAAAAATGCTAGTTTTTAACTTGAATGCAATTTAAAACTAGGTGTGAATTGAAAGCAGTAATTCTTTTAGAAGGTTCATTCTGTTTCACACCAAATTGGGCCATATATATCATCAAATCATTCTAGCATTATAGTTATCGGAGAGTGCTTCAAAATTATACTTCAAAGAAATGGCACTGCTAAAATCTCTCTTAATGGGAACTGCATTAGCCAGACTTGCTGTCAGAATAATAGCCCGGTAGAATTGCTCATTTTTAGAGAGGCTTACATGCTTTCATAGGCATATGTATACCAATGAATAACATAAAGCCATATAATTCTACAAATATTTTATTAGAATGAATGTGAGATTAAAGGATAGGTGCAATGCATTGAAATCTACCCTGTAATTACCACTTGAGCAATCTTTCCACAAAGATGTAAAGTAGTTGTCAAATGTAGGCCAATCTGAGACTGCATAATATTAAACAAGAGAACAGATGTTGTAACTAATATCCTACTTTGAACCGTGTCCTCTTAAAAACATCCTGAGTTCTAAACCTAATGCTAAAACAGACAGTTAATAAAATCAATGACCCCAAATGAACTCACCCTTGATGAAAATAAAGTAATATAAGAACCTGACTAAGGATATTTAGTATGCTCAAAAAGAAAAGGCTCATTAGTTCTGTAAGAAACCCATGTCAAAAAGATTCCTATGGTTAAGTAAGTTTCATGTGATTTAACATCCCTCTTAAAAATTCATACCTCATATTAAAGACTAAATAATTCTACAAGAAAGAAATCTTGCTTAATTTTGTTCAGCTCGGGCTTTCCCAGCTTTATTTAACCAGAGAGCCCTTTCCTCATTTAATAATAAGCAACATATACTGACTGCATACTAAGTGCTTGGCACTATTCTACGCTTTACATCAACTAACTTATTTAATCCTCACAACAAGCCTAATGGGGTAGGTAGTACAGCAGAAAAAAGTTAAATGCCTTTCCCAAGGTCACGTGGCTAGTAAGTGGCAGAGCTGGGGTTTGACCCATGATAGTCTGCCTCTTCACCATCAGGCTATACTACTGCTTCTGTGGAACTAGTAGAACCCAAGAAACTCCTGCTCCCTGGAATTCTTATCAGCAAATGTTGACATAAGATAATTTGTATCTATACAAAAAGGGAAAAGAAAGGATTACACTGAAAAAAGTGTGAGGAATGGACAAAAATCTCAACAGTTAACTCAGTTGTGTTTTGCTGGTAGAACTAAGTAAGATTTCTTTTTTTCCTTTAAAATGATTTTATTGTTCAGCCTTCAAGAAATTAATAGGGGTAGTTAACACTTACTGAATGCTTATTCTATGTAAGGTACAATGCTAAGTGCTTTACATGCATTAAATCATGAAATCTTCGTCCCTTTGAAATGGGACACTATTATCTCCATTCTGCAGATGAGGAAACTGAGGCTTAGATGTCAGTGGTTCTCAAAATATGGCCCATGAAATCAAAATGATTTTCATAATAAAACTATTTCTTTTTACAGTGCTGACTTTTGCACTGATCATAAAAAAGCTATGGTGAAACTTTAGCACTGATCATAGAAAAGCTATGGTGGTAAAACTACCAGCTCTCGGCACAAATCAAGGCAGCAGTAGTGCTGTACTGTGGAATCAGTGATTCCTCACCCCGTGTTTTACAAAGTCAGTTTAACTTAAGAATGCCCTTGATGATGCAGTAAAAAGTGTTAACTTGATTAAGTATCAACCTTTGATAGAGGTCTTATTAACAAGTAGTGATGAAACGGGAAGCACATACGGAGCTCTGTGCTGCACAACCAAGTGCAATGACTGTCTCAAGAAAAAGCGCTTACGATGAAATTATTTGAATCATGAACATTTTCACAAAACACTGTTATTGCTTGAAAGAATAACTAAGCAACTGTCACTCAAGCATGGGGTATTTGGCAGACATTTTCTCAAAAATATCTTAAATGAGCCTGTCACTTGAAGGAAGATAACTGATACAGTATTTATTGCCACTAATGATATCTGACCTTTCAAATAAAACTTACAGCTTTGGAAAACTTCTACCACCAGGAGCTTGACATCTTCCCACTGTTTAAAGACTTTTCTGATGAGACGCGTGGTGATATTAATATATGTATGTATTTTTCTCTAATTAACTTAGCACAAAATCAACACAAGGCAAAAACATTAAAGGGGAGGTTTGCTAGAAGCTTTTGAAAAAGGAGATTGCTCCTGCTTGAGGGAATGCTTTGAGAGGCCAGCCCTCTCTCTTTCTGAGCAGTATGACCTGTGGATACAAAGTCCGGAACTGCTCCAGTGATTCTGACCTCAAAGGGAAGCCAACCTCAAGATGGAGCTGACAGTGCAGAAGGCTGAGAAGAGATGGAAGAAACTATGGCACAGGCAACTTCATTAAGCAGATGAATTAAATCACTCCTGAACCCCATCCCACCTCTGAACCATCCAATACAGACTCTTAAATGTTGAAACCAATCTGAATCGGGTATTATGTTACTTACAATATAAATAAACTCCTAATTTGAGGCATACTGCTAAATTAAACCAAAATTTCAAAACCAAGTATGAATGTAACACTCTTATAATTAAAGAAGAACTTCTACTAGGAAAATCCACATTGAGTTTATATAGTTTCATTTGGAAATAACATTATTTTAAATTACCTTTTCAGTGTTCTTGTATTTTTCCCATCCTTTCAGCATTTTCAGCCATTTGGTAGTTCTTTCAATTTCCAGGTGCTTTTGCTAAAATAAAATTGAAATTCATTGTTATTGTTGTTCATTTCTTTACTTATGAGTTACAAAAAACTTCAAAGAAAATGCTGCTAAAAAAAGAACTAAAAAAGTTATGCTATATTAACAGATATCCTAACTTGTAAAAAGTTAAGATAATATCAGAACCGTATGAATACTAGTCCATAGCTAAAGATTAATAGGAAGTGCTCTATCTAGGTAAAAAGATAAAGATATTATTTAAATTTTCCAAGACTTTAAAAGTAACCAAAATATTGTGTATTCTACAAATTTCAACAAAATTTTTAAAAATATTTTGAAATATTTTACAAAGCAACAAAAACACTACTTCAAAATTTAATTCTCTTCTTTCTTATTTTACTGAATTCTAGTATACTGATGTTTTTAGTGAGAGTTTTTTAAAGGAAAAGTGGCTGTTTATTTATTTAATGGAAAGATTAATGTGTAAGTAGCTTTATGCTAGAGGAAAACTATTAAAAAAAAAAAAAACAAAAAAAAAACTAAGTACTAGTTGCTGCCCTGAGGAAATCTGACCAGGTGCTAAGGACAATGGATAAGGAATACACTGCGTTGTGGCAGGCACTGGCACAGGCAGGAAGGGCCACGGCAGACGGGGCAGTCAAATCCACCTAGGCATGCCAGAGAAAATGATCCCATAATGAGGAACAGAGAGATTATTAGGGCTTTTTTTTTTTTTTTTTTTTTAAATCAAATGCAATGTGGGAAAGAATGTTCCAGGCAGCCTTAAGAATGCATGTATTTCTGAGACAGCAGGGGCTGACAGCAGCTCCAAAGGGTTTACAAAAAAGCATCAGGACACCAGGCTGCCAAAGTTGGGAGAAGTCTCTTGCATGCCCACTCAAGTGAAATTCAGGGGCAAGGCTGCAGAATGGGGAAAGTGAGACGGAAAATGCTCGCTCTTCACTTCTTTGGTTTCCAGGAGAAGGAATATTTTTTCCTAATTACCTGGGCCCACGAATGTAGTAAGTATATGAATAAACAGCAATGGAAATACAAGTCTACTCAGAAAAGAAAATCATTCTGAGGATACATTTTATACTCAAGGATGCATGCTCACTGCAACCCCACGAGGTAGGAATGATTGTCACCATTTTACAATGAGGAAACAGAGGCACAAAGGGCTTAAGGGACTTGTCCCAAGTCACCCCTCTCGTAAGTGGTAGAAGACGGATTCAAAGCCAGGCAGCCTGGCTCCAGGAAGTACACTCTGAGCCACCACATCTCTGGCTCCCATCCTGTCCTCTGCCCTAGTTCAGGCAATCATCATTCCTGGATGGAAGTAGCAGCTCCTTACTGACTGTCTACAATCCAGCCTCAAACAGGCAGGCATTATGCTGGCAGATGGCATATATGCCTCACCACCACTATTTTTAGACCTAAAAGTACATAAAATTCCAAAGAAAATCCTGAATTTAGGAAAAGTATCTCACCAATGAGAATATTTTTATAGAATTTCAATTTTAGGCATATTCTTAAAACTCTCAAATTACCTAACTCTTTTTAAAATTTTTGATGGGTTTCTCACAATAGAAGATGAGCACTCATGAGCAAAAGATATTCTTTTATAATTCATATTTTTCAAAAGGCTAAGTATATTCCTCATTACATTATTAGTGATAAAATGTTGCAGACAGTTCCAGAAATATGTTTAATTTTAAAACTCAGTGGGGCACTGAAATCTAATTAATGTTTCTGCTAAATGTGACTTTAGAGAAGGCCAAGCTGTGAAAAATTAAGATTGATCTAAATTGCCATTTGGTATTTTTTGTTCTTCTGCACTTTCTCCCCTGACTTCTTCAAAGCATAATCCTTTTTTCCACCAACAGGAAAACACCAAATAATTCAAGCCAACCCAAGAGTATAATAACATACACTTTGCCAGGAACAACCCTGCTGAGATCTAGCAGGTCTCTTGCTATCTTTCATTTGTATGACCATGAATTATCTATGAATCACTTTAGGAAGTAGTAATTTTTTTAAAGGCACAGTTTTGCATTCTAATGCTTATCACATATACAAATTATTTTAAATGCTATACATTCCCACACTGCAAGAACAAAACACACACATACACATACAAAAAAAAAATTAAGGATCATCAAGTATGCTTTCCCCTACGGCAAAAAAATAAAATAAAATAAAATATACATTATACACACACACACACACACACACACACACCTTGGGAAGCTACAGGATCCTAAAATTATTTATCAGTATTCACTCAAGTTTAAGTGTTAACTCCATAATGCTGTCCGTTCAATAATACCAAACCTGAATGCACATGAAAGTCTTTCCCCCAATCATGAATCTATAATTCATAGATGAAATATACTTTCTCACCAAAGATGCTGAAGCTAACTATTCTAGCAACTGTTTTGAAGAAGTAACTGAAAACATATTCATATGTGACAAATGTGAACTTAAGTGCCCCCAAAAAATAAGCTAAGGAATGTCATCTTGCCATAGACTCAACCACAATAAGACAAAACTGGAATATAATAGTGTATTAGAAACTCCACTTCAAGTTCAACAGAGACTTTAAAGTCGACATATCTGAAACTATTTTCCCAAATATGCTGCTAGTATCCTTCTGTCCCTGCCATGAACTAACAGCATCACTACCCGCTAAGTCCTCCTTTTCTCTCACTTCCTACCCCCAAATCACACTCTGCTGGGTCCATGTTCTGTCTCCTGCTTCTATCCTGTCCTCTTCCCCGGTTCAGGTAATCAGAGTTCCTGGATGAAAACAGAAGCTCCCTGCTGGGATCCTTGTCTTCACTCCAGCCTCCACACTGCTACCACAACCCTTCACACATGTTCCAGTTCATAATCCTTCAATGGCTACCCATTTTCTAGAAGTAAAGTTCAAATTTCTTAGCACAGCACACATGAGCAGCCTTTCAGAATGTGGCCCCAATTCACCTTCCAGTTCTACCTCCTGCTACTTCTGTGATGTGGCCACCCTGAACTATTTGTCATTCCCATACACAATGCATTTTCAGCCTTTATGACAAATGTTTCCTATTTGTCTGCCTGTCATGTTTTCTCACCATCATTTGGTAAAATCCTATGCATCCTCTCAAGACCTAGGTCAAATGTCCAACGCCTGGAACCTTTCCCAGTTCTCTCCATGTTCCAAGCAAAACCAACTGTTCCCTTAGCATTCCATGGCATGGATTCAAGACCCAGATGACCTGAGTTCAAATCTGAGTTCTGTCCCATACTGTTTCATTTGGGGCAAACTACCTAATCTTTCTGTACCTTAATTGTCTCATCTATAAAATGAGAAATATTTTGATCATTGTTACAGCACCTAACACCTATGTTCTAGTTGGCCTAAATGCCGAAATTGTATTATCAAAGTATGAACTCCTTGACTATAGAGACTGGATATGTTCATGTTTTTATCATCTAAAACAGTGGTTGTTATATAAGAAAAGTTAAACATTTAAAAATTACACAGAATTTACATAAGAAAAAACAACTGAACCTTATGAAGGAATTAATAACATTCTGTGGTCTCAAGGTGGAAATATGAACAGACAGACTGAAACCAGAATGTTATTTCTGATAGCAATGTGATCACTGTAATACAGAAGTAATCAGAAGTTAATAATATCCTGTATGTGGCAGAATGGTAGAAATGGAATTATTCCATCATGCGGGTAACACTTTTCAAAGTGATGCCAAAAGGCAGAGCTGCTGATGTTAACAGCCTATATGAAACTGATATTAAATAATTCTGTTGGCTTCATACACAAACATCTTAGTTCTCTCAATTTGTATTTTGAAATATTTCAAACCTACAGAAAAGTTGAGAGAATAGCATGTCACATACTTATAAATGCTTCATGAGATCCACAGATTATTAACCTTTTGCTAGATTTCATTTATACTATTTAGGTTTTTAGGGGGAACTGATCATTAGACAATCACGACATGAATAGTTCATCCCTAAATATTTCAAGTATGTATCGCCTAAGAATGAAAACACATTATCCTACATGATTACAGTACCATTATACCCAAGAAATTTAAAACTGGTTATTACCTCATAAGCAGCCTATACACCAAATTCCCCACTTGCCCCAAGACTGTTCTTTATAGCTGGTTTTTTCTGTGGTGTGGGCAACTTAGAATCCAATCATGCATTCTGCACTGCCTTTGCTGGCATGTCCCCAAAGTGCCTTGGCCTTTGTCTTTGATGACACTGATGTTTTGAAGAGTCCAGGCCACACTATCTGGCTTTGTGTGACTGGCTCCTCTGGATTTCAGCAGGATTATCACCCAATTATGTTGTCTTTCCCAGCACATCACATCAGATGCACATGATGCCAAGCTGTACCACTTCTAGCGATGATGCTACAGTTTCATCATTCAGTAAAAGTTAGTATTTGCCCAATTTTTCCATTAATAGAGAAATCCCCTTTTGTAACTAATGAATAATCCACGTGATAAACTTTGAGACAGGGTGCATATCATGTTCCTTAACGACTCTACCCAATGGTCTCATCATCCATTGATGATCCCTACCTGAATCAATTATGACTGTGATAGTGGTAAAATGGTGTTTGGGTTTTTTCCTATCATTCCTTCTATATTATTAAATGACATTATTAACTTTGGACTTTAAGAAGTTTTTCTTTTCTAGCTCCTCCCCTTTCAATATCACTATAGTCTAAAGAATTATTTGATTCCATGATTATAATCCATTATCATCATTATTCTTTTTGAACCTCAAACCGTCCCCTGGGAGGTGGGTTAGACTACTTCCTGTCCGAGTGGCAATTTCTCCCCTTCAAATTTGTCCTTTTGATATGCCCTATTTGTCTTTTACCATTTCTTAGTGTTCTGGTACAAAATGATTTTGGTCCACCTTATACTCTCCCTATCCCAACCTGGAATCAGCCATCAGTTCAAGAACCTGTGATTCCCTGTAGTGGAGAGGATGTTCAAAACTAAATTTTTGGCACTGGATGTGCTTCTCACCAATTAAATTTTTAAAATTGTATAGAAGACGCTGACATAAGAAAATTCTACTTCTATCAGAATGTCAGAGCAACATACAGCCAAGGAAAATAATGCAAAGGCCATCATCTCCACCTCTACTCCCTCTGCTATCTCTCCATTACCTCTACTGGCTAAGAAAACGCTACACTGCTGTATACTTTTCTTCCCATGAGCTGTTTTCAGCGAAGGACTAAACTTCTGTTTAAAGTTTATGATATAATACCCCATTGTCTTAAATTGATGTTGCCTCTAAGTCAGAAATGGCCTCGCCTAATGGGGCAAAGAAGGTGGAAGGATTAAAACTGGAACCAATATCTTCTTTGTTACCTCTCAACCTCCAGTGATCTGAGACTATGTTTTCAACCCTGTACAGGACCAGCTGAATAGTAAGTATTCAATAATCATTTGCTGAATCATCTACATAGCTTTGTCTTCTATCTGGTCCAAGGCCCTTCCCACTATTAACATGGCTAATAATTCAGATAGTAAAGGCTAGACACGTACACAAGGCATGGATGGATATTACACAGCCTTCTCTTGTAGAATAAGAAATCTTGGGATTTGCTCAGATTCAAGTCTTCAGATGCTTTAATGGCTCTATTTGAACATTAGTGTGTATTGTGACATAATAAGAACTATATGATCTCTGCCCCCAGTTCCCTCCTGGAGGTCATGGGAACCTCTAATTTATAGCCCTTCACAGGTGATAACCTGAGACTTTCAACTGGCTTCTGACATGAGGAGCAATCTTATGGAAGTGAGCTCTTAACCTGTGAGGTCTGCACCTACTCTGGTTAGTGTCAGAATTGAGTTAAATTGTAGAAAATACATTTGGTGTCCACTTGGAGAAAAACCAACACATATCTTGGTAACCAGAAGTATTCTGTGCTGTGGCAAGTATGAGAGTAGGAAAAACAGTGTGGTTTTTCCCTATCTTAACAGTTTGTTTTTTGTTTCAGTTAGGACTCGTGAGCGAGGACAAAGTCGATGGGAGTCAGGCATGCCTAGACCTCACCAGCAGAGGTCAGAAGAAGACAAGAAGTACAAAAAGAAACGTGTCTGTTTTTACAGAACACCCTGACATTGGAAAGTCTATCAGTCATGTATCTTGAATAAGATTTCATACTACATTAAATTAATATTTTTTTGATATAAATAGGTTCCAATATTCTATACACCATGCAAAAGATGGCACTACATGAAGGGACAGATGAATCTATGAAAATTCATAGTTTTACATATCTATTCCTCCTTATTAAAATCATCAATAAGCTCAAAGAAACAATATAATCCATTATTAATACTGTTCTCTACAGAGTAAATATAATGTTTGTTTATGTGCTTAAGTGCCTGTTTGGGGGAAACCAAAGCACTTAGTAAACACCAATACTAATCTTCTTAGGAAGGACTGTATACTACTCTCCCTATTTTAAACAGAGAACTGCCTTACGTAAAATAATACATTGGCAAAGCTGGAAAGAAAGCTGTGATTACCCGACTATGCACTAGTGTACAAGTCTTCCCCAGTGGAAATAAGAGCATGCTTCAAGTGTATGCTCTATAAAGACTGCAGACCAGCAAGGCTATCATTTCTAGACTTTATTCTATTTTAAAAATGTAAACTTTTTTAAATTCATTTCCTGGAAATGGTAAAACTTGGCTACTAGGACTAGGCAGTCACCATAGAACACAAGAACTTAACTTAAACCTGAAGAACTTGGGGGAAATCCTGATAAACTAAGAGGTTTCCAGCCTTAGGCTGTTTTGCATGTGGCTAAGTTCTCATTCCACTTTAAAGAAACCAAAACTGTAAAAGGCAGGTCACGCAATATGAGTGCAGTTTCCGTACAAAAGGCCTTAGGGAAACCCAAACAACAGCCTCTGAATCCTGTCCCCACCCTCAAATAAAAGATTGACAAGTGAATATAAAGTTATATCTTATTTTAAAATAAATTACTAAGGTACGCATAGATCATTTTTTAGTGATTCCCCATTAAATTAAACTTTTTGGAGAAAACAATCAATTAATTATAAGCCTAATTACATTAAGAGGTCATTTACTGTATAGGCACATCTCTTAAAAAACTAATAAAAATTTTTGAAAAACAATATTCCTCAAGCATGCACCTCCTGTGTCTGATATTTCTGATTTTCTTCACCGCCCCATTTATTGAATCATTTAAATCATTGATCTGAAGACTTTCAAACTTTCTGGACCAGGAAATTACAAAAGGGGGAGAGGAGTGTTGGAGAGAGAAGTGAATACTGGATTGCCAGATTTTTATTTTGCCAAATGTGGATATCTTTTGTTAAAGACATCTTCCAACTCTTCCTGATTTCTCAAATAAAAGACACTGTAACACTTGAAGGGACAATCTCTGCCAGTCTTTATGTCAATATATTTAGTTTTACAAAGAATCCATTACATTAATTCAGCCCAAAAGAGAGATCATAGTCAGAGGGTGGGAACAAATCCTTATGTTCTCATTCAAGGTGGACTGCCACAAACTTCACAGGGGCAGCATTTACCAAGTTCTCACCATTACTCATTACTTCCTTCTCAGTCATTACTCAGCTACAAAGAATCTGCCTTTCGCCTCCACCTGCACTACCACTGCATTTCACATATATTATGGCCCCACCAAGCCACCAGTCATCTCCTACCTGTTGTCATACTTGACCTTCCTGTTGTCACTGGATGTGAGCTTCTCCAAGGCAGAAACTATGTCTTATTTAATCCTAGCATTCTACGCAGAACTAGGCCAGTGCTTGATACACAGTTGCTATTGAATTATGTAGATATTAAAACAAAGATATTCATTTGCTGAAACCTCTAGGTTATGATACTGTGAGAGAACCAGGCAGTCACAAGAGAATTCAACTGCAGGTCTGCCTATAGGGTTCTCTATATACATAAAATGGCAATTTCATCTACATCTTAAGGTTTTGCTACAGTTTTGATTTTCAGAAAAGTTTGATCCCAGGAAGATTTTCTAAAATATTTTTCAAATTCCAATTCCAATTTCACCTTCATTACCTGAAATTCAGCCCCTTGTCCTCATCAAACATACATGAACTGATAATAATCCCAGTCAATACCCCCACTTTCATTCTACAGTTCATTTTCTGGTACAGAAACAGCGGGGAGGAGAAGGCAGATTTCGGGCAACCTTAAAACATTCCATCACTACTTCAAACGCATGCCTGGGTGTGGAGCCAGTTCCTTGCTACGTATAACGAGGAAAGATTTTTAAATGTTGACAAGTTTACTATGTAACACTTCTCTAAGTACTTAAAATACTAAAATACTGACCCACAGAAAATGATTTTGGTTGTTGTAAGAAATTTACTAAAATCTCATGGAACAGTCACATTTCAAAGAGCTGCTGGTCTTAGAATGGTGCTTTATTTGCCACAGGGTACATGAGAATCACTTGTGAAGCCTTTAAAAATTACCTACCGAGAGGCTCCTCCCCAGAGAGGCTGATTTCACAGACTGAGGTGGGACCTGGGCAGCTGTGCTCTCCAAGCCTCTCTGTTCTGAAGCACGCCTAGCTCGGGACCTGTCAGTCTAGAATGAAGTCTGTCAAGTACCTATCAGAGTCTCCTAAAATCTCCTAAAATTATTTCACCATTAATTACTATCTTACAGTGACATAATGAGGTCCAAAATCTAACAATGACTACCATTTCCATATAATATGGCACTTAAAATCACAAAGGTGGTCAATTTTATTCTTCTAATAAAGGCAATTCACCAGTAACTGTAAATAAACCAAGAGCAAGACTTACCCGTTCCACAGCCGCATTATGATCTGGGAGCTCCTCCTCACTGCAGAGGAAAAACAGTATTATATGAAATTGTTGAAATCAAAACAAACTTTTAAAAGCTTATATACTTATAGATACATATGATATACAATATTTACTTGTCATCACAAAAGTTACATAAGCTTCCATTCACTGAATTCAATATGAAATGATAGCTACTCTAGAACCACAGGGTCCCCTATCTTCAAAATCCAGCCCTGCACTGTCAAATACAGTAGCCACAAACCACATTTATTAATAAATAGCATCTAATTAACATTAAAATTTAATTTAGTTTAACATTGAGTTAGTCTCACTAGGCACAGTTCAAGAGCACGAATGTCACGTAGCTAGAAGCCACCATATTGAACGGGACAGATATAGAACATTTCCATCACTGCAGAAAGGTCCACTGGACAGCACTGCTCCAGACTAGGAGTGAGCAAACTTCTTCTAGCAAGATAAATATTTAAACAGTAAGTATTTGAGGCTTTCTGGGCCATACCATCTTTTTCACAACGATAGCTCTGATGATGTAGTACAAAAGCAACCACAGACACTACGTAAACCAAGTGTGGCTCTGTTCCCACAAAACTTTTACAAAAATAGGTGGTGAGCTGGATCTGGTCCACAGGCCCCAGCTTGCCACCCTCTGTTTTAGACCACCACCTCCACTCTTGGTTCAAACTATGGTCTATAATCAATGATTGTTTAAAAAAAATAGCATAAGGAAAAAACTGCCTCCAACAGACTTGTGAATTTAAAGAGAAAACTTTATTCAGTACAATAAAGAATGCTTGGCTAGGTGCGGTGGCTCACGCCTGTAATCCCAACACTTTGGGAGGCTGAGGCAGGCGGATCACCTGAGGTCAGGAGTTCAAGACCAGACTGCCCAACAAGGTGAAACCCCGTCCCTGCTAAAAACACAAAAATTAAATGGGTATGATGGCAGGTGCCTGTAATCCCAGCAACGTGGGAGGCTGAGACAGGAGAATTGCTTGAACCCAGGAGGTGGAGGTTGCAGTGAGCTGAGACCACACCATTGCACTCCAGCCTGGGCAAGAAGAGCAAAATTCCTTCTCAAAAAAAATAATAATAATAATAAACAAAAAAGAATGCTTCACTGTCAAAATTACAAGAGATTATTTTTTAAATATACACTAAAAGATCAAATTCATTTCTGACACAGTATATTTGTGATATCATCTCTAATATAAAATATTCTGAGATTCTTGTATTAACTGTCAGTAATATAAAAACCACATGCTATCCATAAACAAAGTCATGCACTTTGAGTAGCTTTCTCAGTAGTACTGTTTTGGCAACACTATATTCTTGCCTTAGTTTCTCTTGAGATCAAATAATATACCATCTTGAAGGGCATGATAGAGCGGTATTCACCAGTACGGTATTTTCAAAGGCATTCTTTTTCTACTCTGAGGAGTCCTTAGGTGAACAATTACTACAGCCACAAAACTAACAAAAAAGAATAACAGCCAAAAGAGATCTTAGAGAGTCCAAATCTCTCATTTCACAGATAATACAACTAACACTTTCACTGAGTCACTCAGCCTAAAAGAGAGATGTTTAGCACTAATTCAGTGGGTTCAACTTCAGACAGACAAGATCTCAGACCATGCAGGAGTATATGAAGAAAAGGGATGGAGGTTGAGAAAACGTTTCTCAAGAAGAAACGAAACTGATTAAAAATAAAAAAGTTTTCAGACCTCACAGATGGATGAGAGAGTAAATATGTGGTCCAGCTTTCCTATACAGATGTTCTGGCATGATTTCTCCATGTCTAAAACTTTTTGTTGAGAATCTGCTATGTGCATACCAATCTCCACAGAGCTTTTCCCCCTCAAGTCTCTGTGCTGGCATATGCTTAACTTTCACACCCTTCTGAGGATGACGCTGCTGCTGCTTACCAAGAGCTCCCTGTAATGCCCAGAATACGCAAGTTGGCATGCTGGAAGAGCTCAGTAAACGGTGCTGAATGAAGATATGAACAGGAGGATGAACACATGCCTGCAGGCATGGATGCATCCTTACCTTGCCTCCTAAATATCCTTCAAGTGGAGGAGAAAAAAGAAGGCCCACAATTTGGGTGAATGCAGAGAATTCCTTTAGGTCAGCAAATTATGGTGCATAGGCCAAATCTGGCCCACTGTGCGTTTTTGTGAAGTTTTAATGGAACGCTGTCACACTCTGCCATGAATGTATTGTCTCTGGTTGTTTTCATGCTGCAACAGCAGGGTTGAGCAGTTGTGACAAAGACCGTATGACCTACAAAGCCAAAGATCCTTCATATCTGGCTCTTTGGAGAAAATGTTTGCCAAACCCTGCTTTAGAGAACTAGGGCTTAAGAGCACCTAAAGGCTGCTTTAAGAAAACACCAAGCTGAAAGCAAGTACCTGTATCTCACAGAAATACAGTAAGGGAAAACCATAAGACAGCCATCTCTGGAAGGAGAGAGACCTTAACTGGACACATTGTTCATCTACTCTTAAACTTTGAAAGTATTACTAATTAGAGTTTATGTGCCTATAACCTCTCAACAGCTAGGTGGAGTATTTATGTTAACTATAACATGATCTTTCATTTGGAAACTTAAAAGTTAACTTGTTAAAACTAGTAAGTTGACTATTGCTTAAATTTTATTTTTGTTTTTAAAGTAAATTTTATCTAAGTTTAAATTTAAGCCAGTCAAAATTTACAGGATTGGTAGAAAGAGTTCTCAAGCCTTTGTAATCAAAATTATATATATAATATTTTTATTATATATATTATATTTTTATTATATATTATATATATTATTTATATATTTTTTAAATTTTTTTTTTTAGACGGAGTCTTGCTCTGTCACCCAGGCTGGAGTGCAATGGTGTGATCTCTGCTCACCGCAACCTCCATCTCCTGGGTTCACATGATTCTCCTGCCTCAGCCTTCCAAGTAGCTGGGATTGCAGGAGCACGCCACGTGGCCACACCCAGCTAATTTTTTGTATTTCTAGTAGAGATGGGGTTTCACCATGTTGGCCAGGCTGGTCTTGAACTCCTGCTCTCGTGATCCGCCCACCTGGGCCTCCCAAAGTGCTGGGATTACAGGTGCAAGCCACCACGCCCGGCCAATGATACTCTTTAAAAACAAACACACCTTTATTCTGCACATCATATACAGTCATTTTATACAGTCATAGTAAACTACAGAGAGTCTGCTTTTATAAACATACACATTTTGATAAGTAGCTGAAAATCTGAAGCTTGGTATTAATTTTATCTTCTTTATTTCTGGTATGACTTCCTTCTAATTCTTCTATTAATAACTTGTGACCTAAATACATTATCTATCATTATCCAAATACCAAACATTCTTTGTTAAGTAGACTAGCAGTGACTATTTTTGATTAAAATGTTAAAGTTCTCCAACTTCTTCCTTAAACAAGCTCCGTTTCTCTATTCTCCAGCTTTAACTCCATCATGGCACACACTGGGGAGAATGCCTCACTGCTGAGTACTGAACAAAGAGGTTGCTCATCTGGCAGAGCTCAGTTGGTTTGGCAACAGCTTTCATATTTATTGTGTAATCTATTCCAAAATCAAGTTGTTCTATATTTGTTAATTACTGTCACTCCACATATAATAACAGGTAATTTAAGTTTCTAAAATTGTAATTAGATATAAACTCAAGCAACAAAGGTTGCAAAGTTATTTTTGCCATTTTATTGTATTAACATTGACACTTAAAACCCAATTTCATTGCAGAATGAATCAAAAATTACACAGAAGACAGACAGTAGAAAAAAATGCTCTTTTGAACCAAGTGTGACAGGGAGTAATATCTAAATGTTTATACCAAGCGATTTTATTCAATAGTGCATAAAACTCCAGTCTGTGGTGACAAGCACTAAAAACCACTAGTAACAATGTCTGGAGAAAATGTTTTACTTAAACTACTCATTGTACTAAAAATCACTGATTTTGGTGAAATTTATTAAGGCTTGACATTACCCTAATATCCATTTCTATGCTTCATTATGTTCATCTGTGTTGTCTGTTTTAGGACCACATCATGGAGTAAATAAAATTAGTGTATAGTATGAGAATGAGTACCAATCTACTTTATTTTTTAAAAAGCGGTGAGCTTAGCTATCTTAGTACATATCTCAATAGCAGTGTACATTGCAAACAGTATCCTTCTCTTTAGGTCCTCGTCTTCCCCCTTTAACTCTCTAGGCATTTCAAAGCACTTGCTCTGTATTTCTCTTATTTAAAATACAAGAAAGCAGCAACAGGCAGCATACTGTAGCAGTTCAGCATGCAAGTTCTGCAGGAAGACTGCCAAGGTCCACACCCTAGAGCTGGCGCTCACTGTCAATACAACGAGGGCAAGTAACTTGACCTCTGTGCTTCAGTTTCATCGCCTAAAAAGAGGAAGACAAAAACAGTATCTACCCCAAAGAGCTTTTCAGGGGAATAACTGAGTTATTCCATGTAAAGAGCATAGAACAGTGCTCGGCACACAGTAAGTGCACAATAAATATTTGCACTTTTTCCCCACTAGAGCCAAATGGACCTTAGCACTGACAGTGAAAAAACAAATACAAAAGAACTGATTGCAATATTCAGATTGCCAAATACAGACTAGGCTCCTGGGTCAGAATCATTTATTTAATGGCTGTAATAGTTCAAACACGGTTTTATACCTAGAAATGCTTCTCAATAGACAAGAGTCAGAGAGACTGGATGCATTCACTGGGGAATGTCTTCCCACCCAACTATCACAAGTGTGGACAAATCACTGGATCCACATTTGCAGGCATATTTCATGAAATTTAGCTGGCACCTACATTCATTATTTTACAATTTCAGTTTTGTATACCTTTCGGATTTGTGAATGTAGTTTTTTCTTAAAATTCATTTTAACTTGATGGTATGTTTTCAATTCCCCCAAATTAATGGACTGTGTATGTGTGATCACATGGGTGTGTTTAAATGTTAATAATGTACTTGTGCACTTAAAATTTTACATGGGAATCCATAATGCTAAAAAGCCAAATACAGCATTTGCCAGTTTAAAAAAAAGTACCTCTTGTTTCTAGGGCCCAGCTCATGTTGCTTTAAGCAATAAGAAAAGAAAATTTAGGTAATTAATAGATCCTTTTTGGAATGCACAGGTTTCCATATGTATTTTATACCATATTTGGACCATCTTATGATTTAAAAAATAAAAATAAAAAATCTAGTACAGTGGTTCATTGCCACCAGAAACACTTGGGAAGGTCAAAATCAGCTGAGGTGCCTCCTATCTTCTGAATCAAAATCTAGGAAAGACCTGGAAATCTAGTTAAACAATTTCCCAGCTGATTCTAATGTGCAGGCAAGTTTGGAACCCACTGGTGTTAACAGTCTTAATGCTTAAATTGTCCTTCATACCCCAGATCTGCACACTAACCCACCCAAATATGCAATCATTTCTTGTCACATGCGTAGCCAAGTTTGATTTTTTAAAAAAGTAGGGGTGGAAGTTTAATTTAAGAACAGTATTTCCATCATGGTTAAATACTGCTGTTATTCTAGTGAAGTTCAAAGGCTTCTGATTATAGAAGTGGGAGGATTGCTTAAGGCCAGGAGTTTGAGAAACAGGGCAAGACCTGTCTCTACAAAAATGAAACAAAGTCTTCTAACTACTCAGAACATTTCAGATAGCTAATGGCATTAGGTATAACACTTAATATTTGTCCAGAACTTTATAAAGTATTCTTATATTTTACTTTTTCAAAGCCTCAAATACACCTGAAGATACATAAAAAAAGTATGTAAACCAATTCCTGTTTTAAAAATGAAGCACAAAATGGCTAAATGACCAAAGAACAGCAAAGCCACAAGAAGAGCACATATTCTCCAGCTCCGGGAACTGTTTCCGTCTGTTGGTTGGTTGGTTTTACTCTCAGAAAAACATAATACAACAAAATAAATTCTAAACTCAAAAAAAGAAAAAGGAGAAAATAAGGTCAGAGGACTGTACGTTACTGTGAACTACACAAAAAACGAATGTTTTTCCTTCAAAATTTAATCATGTATTATAAAATAAAAAGTCCTGGCTTTTTTTCCTATTTATAATAAATGAAATTGGAAAAGAGCACAGTTGAATGAAAATTTAGTTAATCCTTAAATTGTATGGAACTAAAGTATAAAGATGACTAGAAGTCTCCAGCCTGTAGGAATCTGATTAAACAATACCAGAACCAGAACAGACAGATTCATATCATGTGCAGGATGTTTTTAAGGATCCAAATTATTTTAACTACTTTACTTTATGTGATCTAGACCTCTGTCAACTCTTTATATAACATATTCAGGATGAATGGAATTAATTTTGAGAAGCAATATTATGAATACATTTATAACTATAAGGAAGATGAATGATATTTCTTTACAAGGCTAATTTTTAGGCTGCATAACACTAAAGTTTGAATTGCTATTTATTTTTAAAATGCACTGGTACAGAATGAAATGTTTTATAATTATTTTTAAAATACAAATTATCCATTTGCATTTAACTCGAATTATTAATATAACTCACCTACTGCACTTAATGTTCTTACTAAATTGCAAAAAATATTAAAAATTATATCTTAAACAGTTAAATTTTAATCACAGAGTTGTTAAAAAAAAAAAAAACAGGAATTTAGTACCAAAAAGTATATTGTAAGACTATTCCTTATCACAATTATATTAAAAATAAAGAAAATCAATATAATATTTTATTGGTGACCACAGAAACAATATAATCTAAAAAGTAAGCTTTCAATCTATGTGACTTACTGTAAAAAGCCAAATCTATCCGTGACTTTGTAAACAAGGTAATCGGCATCTTCCCAAGGTTCAATCTCTGCACCTTCTCGTCCCTAAAATAAGGCACAAAAAAAGTGTTAATCGGAGTTTATAAAACTGAATAATTTTTTAAAATAAAAGGACGAAGAAATAAGAGCTATTTTTAATGTATTATTAAAAATAAGAGCTGGAAGTGAGGCATTACGAGCCTTAACATTTTTTTTTCCCCTTTAAACCCAACTATTTTTGGCAAGATAAACACTATTTCCCAGTTATGACTCTGGAAGATGCTGTGTGTCAGCAGCAGCTGACGCGGAGCTGAGCCAGGATCAGGCCAGGGTTCCTTGCGGAAGCTGATGAGGAAAGAAGAGCGATGGGGATGAGAAAGCCACTCAAGAAGAAACTGCCGAACCTTACAGTTCTAGACCAAACACGTCTCAGAGAAAGAGATTTTTGTTTTTTTTTTTTGCCTTTTTATGCAAACTCCTTAGAGAAGCAGGCAGAGAAGCTCCTCGTCTATTTCTTTACTTTACAGCTATGCCAGCCTGAAACTACTCTTGCCAAGGTCAAAAATGACCTTCCAGCAGTCAGACCTGCTGGATGCTCTTCAGGCCTCATCTAATGGATCTCTGAAGTGTACTTGTCAGTGTCGCTCACTCCCTCTTCCCAACTCCTGTGACGTCGTCCTCTCACAGTCTCCTCACGCCCCATCAACTCTTCTAATGGCTTTTTCATGGGTAACTCGTCACTGATGGTGTGCCCACAGTTCGGTCCACAGCGTGCTGCTCTTCTTAATCTAGGTATCATTTACTTTTAGGCTATTAACTAACACTGATCAGTGAAGAAACCCCAAATATAACTATCTATACCAATCCCTCAAATTTTAGACTCAAACTCCCAACTGTCTTGTGGACACCTCCATCTGTCTGCTTGTGTGTTCTCCTCTCAGTACACTGTGAGCATCCTGTAGGCAAGGACTGCTGCCACTCACTTCTGTCTATGAATCCCCAAGGCCTAGCACGATGCCTGGCCTGTATTAATTGTGTGGGGGAAAAAAATGCACACAAGCAGGAATAAATGAGAGTGACACTGGTTTTAAATTAGTGAAGCAGTTAAATAAGTTAACTAAGTTTTTCATGGACTAAAATAAAACCTCATCACAATGAAGGAAACCGTGTTTGATGTTCCAAAAATGAACTCTGGGAACATAACTGCTAAGCTGAGCACCACCTGTATGCCTCATGGAAGCAGGGCACAGTGCAGGTGGCTTTCTATGATTAAATCTCCTGTTATCCTCACAAATCATCAAAAGGAACAGATACATAATTACAAGCAAGTGATACAAATACAAAACATGACATTTATAAATCACTGCTAGGACTCATTATAGACCTCAGGAGGTAAGGTATAAGGAGGTATGTCAATTGTCAATAATTGTGATTTTCTATAATATCAAAAAACAGATTCCATACCAACATAAGGATAAAACGCTCATGGAAATTATACATGTATAAATTCAAAATCTAAGATCCATGTTAAATTTATAATAGCAGATGTAAATTATTAACGCAATGGATATGTAATTCCATATACTTAACTTAGTCAAGTATTATATTGAGTGCCTAGTGTGAATCAGGTAATGTCCTAGGCATTTAGGATACAAAAGTAAATCAAACAAAAGAAATTCCTGCCTAGAATGTAGAGTCTCGGCAGGTGTACAGAGTGCTGGGGGTAGAAGCAGGGGCATTAAACAGGGAGGTGGGAGGTCAGAGAAGGTCTCAGTAAGATGATAGCATCTGGGCAAAGATCTGAAACATGTGAGGCAATGAGGCATGAGGATATCCAGGACACAAGTGTCCCAGGTAGAGGAAACAGCCAGTGCAAAGGCTCTGAGGCAGGAGCAAGCCTGGTGTGCTGGAGGAACAGTAACAGACTGAAGTGGAGAAAAGGATGAAGAAAGACAGGAGATGAAGTCAGAGAAGATGATCTCTATGTCCCCATGAAGTAATCAAACTGCTTCTGTAATTTAAGCCCTCCAAAAAGCAAATCCATTTCTATTTATATGGTTTTTCTAATAAAACTCACTCGAAGTGTAAATATGGATACTTACTCTGTCATATTTAGCAACTATTTCAGCTCGCTCCTGGGCAAGTTTTAGTGCTACATCCTGGTCTGAATCTGTGGAGAAGACATCAAATTTAGATGAATTGTTATTGAAAGAATCGTAAAGTTAATTAATTATGAAACTAAGACACAATAAAAATAAAACAAAAAATGAGTACTACCTAAAATGACAAATCAACAAAATCAAATAAAAGGATGAATTAAGTATTTGTAACCACAACTTTGTAATAGCAATACATGTAATATTCAATAAAAAAGCAAGTTCATTAAGGCATAAACTTAGGACATGATAAATCTTATCCTTCATGAATCAATTTTGGATCTAAAATTTCATAGAAATTGATGTTAAGTAGAAACTGAAACTGAAAGCTCTAAGTTTTCAGATGAAGCCCACTTGGGTAGAAGAAACGAACATTCAAAACGCTTTTAAAAAGTGAAGGAACTTGGATCTCCACAAAATAAACTAGCACAAGATACAATATTTATTTTACATGATACAAATATGTCTTTGTTTAGCCTTTCAGTTCTCTTTATCAATAGCCTCAACTGCTATAACAATCTCCTAACCCGTCTCTAGGACTTCGGTTTTATCATACATATGTGTGTGTACACACACACAGGCACACACACACCCCCTTCATCCTTATTAACATTAGACTTTCAAAAACATAACTCTGACAACAAAAGTCAAGATCATAACATGAAATAGTATGAATATATACCGTAAGTTTTTTTAAAAGATCAATAACAGACTATATAAAAGGCATCTCTTACCAAAAAAAAAAAAAAGCATTCTAACAGAAAATTAGGCAAAGGTTATGAGCAAGAAATTCCTAAAAGTAGCAACAGCAGTAACAACTGTAACAACTATACTGCATTCTTATTAAGTGCCTGGCAGATAGTAAGATACTGCCAGGTGGCAAATATTGTGCTAAGCACTTTACCCTGCCTTACCACATGAACTCTAAGGTAGACATCATTATGAATCCTACACCGCAATAAAAAAGAGGCTTAGAGATTTTAAGCAACTTGTCCACAGGCATAAAGCTAATAAACAGCAAAGACAGTTTTCAAATCCAGACAGTCTTGACTCCACAGCCCACAATTTTAATTACTACTTTATAAAAATGATTACTAAAGACATGAAAAAGGACTTGCAGTTACAGATGGCAGATGGAACATATGCTTTTACCTCCATTTCTCCTAAAACCCCACTAAAATAGCAACTATAGGGATTCTTGAAATCCCCTCCTCAAAGCAAATGGTGGTTCCTAAGGAGAGGTGGGGTTAAAAACAAGGGAGCTGAGTAAAGGAAGCCAAATCCCTGAAAGTTGAAGGGACACGCATGTGTGTAGCAGAGCCGGGTGCAGGGTGGAAAACCAAATCCTCATTCTCCAAAGCAAGAAGCCAATAGAAATGCCAAAAACGGAAGACACACGAAGCAGCAATACTGGCATGTTACCTAGTGCAATGGAGGCACACAGGAAAAGAATCAGCCAGGGCAGTGGAGAGTGCTTACTTCCATGGAGCAGGCAGTGAAAAATACAGGAGTCTGCTATTTTCAAAATAAGACTTACAGATTGCTGAATCTTTAAGCCAAATATAGGTCTGATAAAAATAAAATCTAAAATGAAAAACCAAGACATAGAAAAAAAATCAACCTCATTAGTAACTAAAGAAATACAAGTTCCAAAATAACACTTTGCACCTATTCAGACTAACCAAAAAATGCACTGATAATACTCAATGTTGACAACAATGTTGACACTGCAGTTCCTTACAATGAAGATAAACATATAAATGTATAAAATCTTTCTGGAAAGTAATTTGATAATATGTGTAAAAAAATCTGAAAACAGACATATCCTTACCCAGCACTACTGCCTCTATAGATTTATGCCAATGAGATCATGAAACAAGCACAAGGTTGTTTATAATAATAAAAACAACAGAGTGGGAAGTTGTAAATTTGTAAAAGCTTATTTGGGAAAAAAATGTTTGTGTTACTGCTTTTCCCAGTTAAACTACAAAATGTGAATATGCTTTCCTTTGGGGGATGTGTGAATAACTAAACGGAATGATTCAATAAAATAAAAATACAGATGAGTTGTTCAGCTTTTCACCGGAATTAATGCAAACAGAAGTCTGAGATAATCAACTCAATGATATACATACTCACTATCCTATTTTAGACTTACGAGTCTTTGTCAGTTCCTTTTTCCCTCTTCTGTTGCCCATTTTTAAAACATGATACTCACACATCTACCAAAGCATAGGGAAAGCAAATTAACAGAAATTAAAATCAAGCTGGGTGTGGTGGCTCACGCCTGTAATCCCATGGCAGGCAGATCACTTGAGGCCAGGAGTTTGAGACCAGCCTGGCCAACATGGTGAAACCTCATCTCTACTAAAAATACAAAAATTAGCTGGGCATAGTGGTGCTTGCCTGTGGTCCCAGCTAGTCGGGAGGTTGAAGCAGGAGAATCTCTTGAACCCAGAGGCAGAGGTTGCAGTGAGCTGAGATCGTGCCACTGCACTCCAGCCTGGGTGACAGAGTGAGACCCTGTCTCAAAAAAAAAAAATTAAATTAAATTCAAATTCAGAGAATGTGACTACTTATGAAACTCCATTTCTATTATCAGAACTGCAAAGCATGAATTTTTTTAGTAATCAGGCCAAATTCAATAGATGAATGCTTTATTGGAATGTCTTTTATACCAGTCCCTTATTCCTGCTACCAGTCCTAGGCATCACAGGTTTATTTCCAACATAACAATGAAAAGTTTAAAAGTGTAAAGGCAACGACTGGGGTTGAGAGGTGAAGATGCAATGTATCCCAAGAAAATGTCATTGTGGCAAACTATAAAATATAAAGCTTTACATAGATCACTGTCAGTCTATAGAGACTTCTGGAAATACTGGACTTCTTGTTGGAATTGGATTAAATTGCATCCTCATTTTTTGGGAGAAGTATAACGTACTTTAAAGTGATCAGAACAGTTAACTCTAAATCAAATAAATAAATTCTCCATCTTTAAACTCCCTTAGAGATTTCTTATCCCTGAGTTTCCCCATGGGGAGAAAATTTTATAATATTAATGTATGTACTCTAAAAGGAGAGTGAATTTAAAGCCAAACGCATTTTAGAAAATATAGCCAAATCTGTTTCTTTGAGGAAACTAAATGAAAATGTTAATCTTTGCCAATATTCAGTTTAGAGACATTATTTTAAAATCTGCATTGCAAGGCAAACAGCAAGAAGCAGTATCCTTATGTAGGGTTTGCTATACTTAAATTATGGCTCATACTATCTGGTCTGAAGTTTATCAAGAATTACACTAGAATACTTCCTTTGGTTTCATTCTGATTACTTATTTAGAAATTCTGTTGAAAGAACCAACAGTGTGCCCCAAAACAGTGACTGCAAACAATTATCAACAGCTGTCTTGTGTCCGTGTGCAAATGTGAACAAAGTTCCAGGCACCTATAAACAACGGCAGCTATGTTGGATGGTACTTACGTCACATCATTATCAAATAAAAATTTAATCAGGACATTATCCCAAAAATTCACACATGTTTATGCTCTCCTTGCATGACAAATCCATAAATAAGTTTATTTGGAAAAATGTGGTTTGAAATACAATACCACTTGTTGCCAAAATATTACAGTAACTAAAGAGTAATGAGTGTTAAAACAATTGTAGCTGAAGAAAAAGTTCCTATTATTAAAAATAAAACCATGTGCAGAAATATGTAGATCAACTACTTTATTTTTTTTCTTTTTTTATTTTTGAGACCGAGTCTCACTCTGTTGCCCAGGCTGGAGTGCAGTGGTATGATCTCAGCTCACTGCAACTTCCACCTCCCAGGTTCAAGCTATTCTCCTGCCTCAGCCTCCCGAGTAGCTGGGACTACAGGCGTGAGCCAACTACCTAACTAATTTTTGTATTTTTAGTAGAGATGGGGTTTCACCATGTTGGCCAGGCTGGTCTCAAGCTCTTGACCTCAGGTGATCCACCCACCTCAGCCTCCCAAAGTGCTGAGATTACAGGAGTGAGCCACCGAACCCAGCTTAGATTAACTACTTTAAATATCAGTCCTCTCATTTCACCAGGATGTTTAAAAAAAACTACATTATCCAAGCCAAATTAAATCAAATTATTTTTATGATTTTTTATCTAATGTAACAAAGTTTCAAAGTAAAAGACGCATATTTTAAGCAATAATGATCAGAAGATACTTGGATACTCAAGTGTGCAGGAAATACTCAAGTATACAGGAAAATACCTCAGCACAATTTATAGAAGAAAATGACAACTGCGTATTTTTAAGAAGCATTTTAAAAATTGACACTATACAATTCTAAGATGACCTCTTTTTCCATTTAATCTGCCAAGAACTTTTAAGAACTCAGTATCCTCCTGAATTATATGCTTTAAAAGCAGGTATTGTATCTTAATTGTCACTAAATTAACACCAAATTGCAACGAGAAATTCATACAAAGTTACTAAAGTTCATTTCCAATAAAACAAAATTTACAGCAGACCATTTTTCCTAGAGTACATTTTGACAGATGAACGTTAAAAATATAAACAACATCAATTTTAAAAGTACTTTACCCTTTGTGAGATAATCAGCCTGGCCTTGGGAGTTAACAACAGCTTCAGTCCTCATAGAGTAACTTATCTATTCCAAGATTTCATTATTATTTTATAGTTCTCGAACGCACCAAGAGTGCTGCTAGGTGGTACCTCACACATTCTGCAACTAACTAGAACAAAGAAAGGCAGAGGCAGCTGTACTTTAAACTATCTGTGAAACAAGCACAAGAAGAAAAAGTTTGAGATGCATTCTGTCTTCTTCTAAAGGGAGAAAAAAACCTTGCTGTGGTTACACAGACTATATATTTTCAAACAAAGCTGATCATTGTTGAGGGTGAAAACACGGCTTTCAGGCTACATCCCAACTATGAGGCACACCAGCCTACACCAGCATTCCATCCGCTAACAAACAGCGGCTTGAAAGAAGCAGCTTCATAATGTGCCTTCATCTCGTGTCTCAATATTAGCCACTTTCTTATTTCTTATTAAAAATAATACTTGTCATAGAGCAACAAAAAAAATTTTATTTAAAACACTAAAGCTAACCAGAAATGTTCCTCTCCTCAAATACATTTTATATCTTAATGTAATTTTTAATAACAATTCTTAATGTGAAAATTATAGCCTCTATTTCAGTCCCTGTTTCAGACAGGAAGCAAAATACATGCTAAAGTAGTGGTTTTGGACATTTTTAACAAACCACACACACATACAAGTAAAACAAATGTCTCATGAAACAATATGTACTACAAGTACTGTAAGATGGCACTATGAATTTTTCCATTCTGTTTTATTTATTCCTTCCTTCTTCCCTCCATTGTTTCTCCCTTTCTCTTAAATGGGTAGGAATCTACAATTTGGAAACCATTTTGCAAAAGTTAACATCCCTGTTAGAGGCATGCCTATGGACATTAATTACACTTAAATGGACACTAATAAATTAAGTTTACACTCAGCTTAAGCCAGGTGTAACATTCAACTAAAGCAAAAGATCTCAGAAGTTTAGAGGGGGAAAATTTCTCAAGCCATATACCAAGAAATAAGAATTAGACTGGTGCCAATCTTCTAATCAGCTAGAAGATAACGAAACACTATGTCCAAAGTTATGAGCAAAAAATTATCATGAACTTGGAATTCCATACCAACCATGTGGAAAAATAAAAAGATTTTGAGATATTACAAGGTGTGGTAAGATGAAGACTGACCTTCTTCCCTGCCAAGGATGTCCACATCCTAACCCCTGGAATCTGTAAATGTTGCCTCATATTGCAAAAGTGATTACAGATGTAATTCGGCTCAGGATCTTCAGTTCAGGAGATTGCCCTGCATCATGCAAGTGGGCCCAGTGTGGTCACAAGAATCCTTCTGAACAGGAAGCAAGAAGGTTAAAGGAAGGAGGAGGCAGTGTGATGGTGGAAGCAAGACATCACCAGCTAAGGAAAGCAGGCAGTCTTCAGCAGCAAGAAAAGGCAAGGAAATGGATTTTCCCCTAGTGGCTCCAGAAGGAACCAGTCCTGCTGCCTTTGGCCCAGAGAAACTTGATTTCAGACTTCTGACCTCCAGAACCCATTAAATGATACATCTGTGTTGTTTAAGCCACCAAGTTTTTGGTTAAGTCATGTGCTGTGTAAAGCAGCATGAAAACACAGGATTCAAAGTTTACTGCCTATGAAATGTCTCTTTGAAAAAGAATTTGAGAGTATACTACAGAAAAACAAAACAGCAACAGGAAGAACTGACAAAGACGCTCCTTGACCAAACTTTGGGCAGGCTCCTTTAAAGCCCTCTTCTTGACTAGGCCTCTACCTCAGCCTTGTCCTATCTTCAGCCTGCCTAGCCCAGTTGTAGCAAGAATCCTGCTAAGTCAGTTTAGCAAGAATCCCTCCACCCTTCATGAAATCTGATCATCCTAGATATCTGAACAGATTCCTCATCCCCCACTCTTGATATCTGATCACCCTGGCCTGTCTTCAGCAAGAATCTTGTTATGTCGGTTTAGCCAGAATCCCCCTACACTTGATGTCTCTCCTCTTAGTGATTTTCCATCACTGACCTTCTTGCTCTGCCCATTGGCTATCCATCTCCACTTGTCCTTGCTGCATGCAGAGTTGAGCCTGATCTCTCCACTATTTTAATAGTCTTGATACCGACTGCAATGGTCCTGAATAAAGTCCACTTTCCCTTTTTAGCAAGAGTCAGAATAATTCTTTTACACAAAATAAGAAAGAGAGGCAAAAACAGGATCCGTAACACTGCCGCAGGCCAAAATTAGACATTTCCAAATGCCAACTGTGTAGCTGCATAGAGAGCAACCTGTCTACATTAAAATAGGAAACATGAGGTGTCTTAGAAGAAAGTGGATTCCAGGCAACACAAAGATCAGGGGTATAGTAGTGATACAGTAAAAGCTTACATATAAAGACATCAAAAAGAGTGTAAGGGAGCTATTAGAAATCTGAAGACAAGCAATTAGCAGAGTGAGAAAAGTCAGTCTGACGTGATGTAAAATACAAAGGGACATGGCTGTGACCTTGGTGGTATATGAGAAAAGTGAATTCATTTGATCTTGACATCTTCAACATTAGGGATTATGTTTCCTTCCCTACACACTTCATCATAATACTTGAAATTGAAGTAAATGATATTGACATTATTATGATTATGTAAGAATTGTACTGGCTATTAATGCTCACAATATAGACAATGTCTAAAACTGAACCCTGATCTGCACACACACTCCCCACTCCAAACCTAAGCCCCCACTTTCTAGAAGCAATCACTGTTAGCTGCCAAAAATATTCTCCACACTATTCAAGAATCTGCGTGTATTCATGAATACCCACAAATATTTAATATCTCATTTTATTCAAAAACTAGAATCATTCTAAAATCAACACCTCTTTTTCACTTAACAGTACACCTTGGAGACTGTATAGGTTAACACCTATAGATCTACCCGGCAGTGCCCCTAAAGGTTAACAACCATTTCTGGGGGAAGAGGCAGAGGCAATGGGCCCTGTTTGTGGCATCTGCAGATTTCCATGTGGCAAATACTCATGCTATGGTGGCCAGTTTCCAAGCTGCCAACGTGATGTCACTAAACGCAGTTTCTCCAGTATCCCAGTGGGTCTATCTCAACCTTTTCCACAGCTTTACAGCATCCTAAAGTATTAGTGTAATTTATTCAACCAGCCCTTCTCTGTGGGAATGAACTAAGAGAAACTTAGAGAATGGATCAACTTGCAATGGGAGTTAAAGATGAAGCACCATGCAATAAAGAGCTTAATAGGCAATGATGACCAAAGGCAAGCTGAAAAAATGAGGAAGCAAAAACTACCAGTAAGCAGAGAAAAGTAGCTGGTACAGAGAAGGAAACAGCACTTGAGATGCAGAGCAAAGCAGCCACCACCAGAGACCTTTTAGCCCAAAAGAGACTGAATAGCCCACCCCAAAGCTGCTTCATGCTTCAGTTCCTGATGGCTTTCATTTCTAGTATAACGAATTCAGACAGCAAATGCTCTTTTTTCCTTACAATAATCTGAATAAGTTATTTGTGTCTTTCAACCAAATTCACTGGTGCCTCTTAGTTATGTTTTTAGTTGTGACCACTTTCTTTCTTTTTTTTTTTTTTTTGAGACAGAGTCTGGCTCTGTCCCCCAGGCTGGAGTGCAGTGGCACCATCTCGGCTCACTGCAAGCTCTGCCTCCCGGGTTCACGCCATTCTCCTGCCTCAGCCTCCCGAGTAGCTGGGACTACAGGCGCCTGCCACCACGCCCTGCTAATTTTTTTGAATTTTTGGTAGAGACAGGGTTTCACGATGTTGGCCAGGATGGTCTCGAACTCCTGACCTCGTGATCCGCCCACCTCGGCCTCCCAAAGTGCTAGGATTACAGGCTTGAGCCACTGCGCCCGGCCAGTTGTGACCACTTTCTCACTGAACCATGGACTAAGATACATCAAGAAAAAAGATTATTTTTAAATGTTGAAATCTTAGTAAACATATTTGTGATCACTTCCTCACTGTACCACAGACTAAGATATATTAAGAATAAAGATTATTTTACATGTGGAAATCTTAATAAACACCATTGATAAAAATGTCATTATAATTTTGCCATGCTCTAGATCCAAGGCTGGAAGGAATGCTCACAGGAGGAATGAGCAGTGAAGCAGATTAACATCAAAGCACAACTAAAAACACAAAAAATAAAGGAAGGTACATCTGCAACAAGAGTCTGAAATACCACTTATTTTGACTGGTCACTCTGGTCAAGATGAAATATGGGAACCTAAAGGCTACATATACCAGCTCTCCCCCTAAAACATCTTGTTCTGAAATAGCACCCTGGGATAGCCTAAGCCACCCTACCACTGGTGGTCCCGTGGGAAGAACTGCTCCAGTACCTCCTCCTGACCCCTTTATTTCCCTTTACTGGGAGATCATCTAGAATCCTAAGAAAAATAGCTCAGAGCAGTCTGAGCTCTGTGAGGTCCACAAAATCTATCAGGCCCAGAGAGATGTGCATATGGGACTTCAGTTATGGATCCTCCCATGCCTGGTGAAAACTGTTTAAGGGCATTTTGTGCCTGGCTAGCTGCCTCCCCCATTATCTTCATGTTCTTGGAATTTGTGATACAAAGAACAAGGTTTAGACAACCAATAGCTTATGTTATTTTGATGTAAATTCTTGGTAAAATCTTAGAAACAGTCCCTTCTTTTTTCCTTAAAAACCCACTTGTAACTGCTGCTAATTGGAGTGTATATTCAGGACAACTTGAATCTATGCACCTGGGTGGCCATCCTCAAGCTCTGGACTCAAATTAACTCTACTTAATCATATTTCCATTATTTAAGGTTGACAATCCAATCCTATACTTCCCTGTGGTCCAACCCAATCCCACTTGCATCTCTCATAACTACATTAATTCCACATTAAACAAATGTCTTTTCAAAAACTGCACAACCTCAGAAACCCATTTATCTGCCTCTTGCTCCCCCTATTAGCATATAATCTTAGAAAAATCATTTGGCTTCCTTTCCTCTTTCTTATGTTTACTTGGGAACAACAAGAAAAGAGACAGATCATAGCCACAATTATAAAACAGTATAAATAATCACCATCAAGGAAAGGGACAGCCAGTGAAAGCAAGATACATGAAAGACCCAGTGCCATCAACCCACAAAGTCCTCAGAAATGCCCAGATTTTCTCTTCAAAAGAGCCACGCAAGTTCCATACATACCTTCATATTCCTCCAGGTTTTGTTTTTGGGAGATTTTGTTTGTTTTGAGACGAGGTCTCACTCTGCCGCCCAGACTGGAGTGCAGTGGCACGATCACAGTTCACTGCAGCGTCAATCTCCCAGGGCTCAGGTGATCCTCCCACCTCAGCCTCCTGAGTCCTAAGTAGCTGGGACTACAGGTGCATGCCACCATGTCTAGCTAATATTTGTATTTTTTCTCAAGATGGGATTTTGCCATGTTGCCCTGGCTGGTCTCGAACTCCCGGGCTGGGGCAATCCACCCACCTTGGCCTCCCAAAGTGCTAGGATTATAGGCATGAGCCACAAAGCCCGGCCTACTCCTCTAGTTTAAGTATGCATTATCTGATACAATCAAAGTGTTCAAAAGAAATAAGCCTAAATGTTCTTCAATTTTAACTTTTCATTATCAGCACAAATATGATTTATAACTTCCCATTCAATATATTTCTTATATCACCAATAGCATTATTACCATTATTTCCACTGTATCGTGCTTCAAATTAATACTTTTTTATTTTTTCATTAAATTTGCAGAATACAATCTTCAAACAAATTCTATAAATGCCCAATTGCCAAGCAAGTAGGGGAAGTGGGGCTGGGGAGGATGCAGCAAAGCTCTGCTAGCTTGGCCTCCCCTTTCCCTATGGTGAGCACTGCTGGGGTGGAAGGACCAGGCACACACACTGCACCTGCCGGCCTCTGGGTGTGCCCACCTGTAATGCTATTGCCCAAATGATTTCCCTTCCCATCAGCTTCCCAGCTGCCACCTCAGCCTCCCTTCAAGGAGTCCCCATGATTCTCCATGGCTTGCCCCTGATTCTGCAAATAAAAAGATCAACAGTGTCTATATAATTGGTAGGTTGCTTGTTTTGTTTTTGTAAGCACATATTTTTAAGATCATTGGCAAGAGGACAAATTGCCAATATTTTATACATAGAGCACCTTGTGTCAGGTAGATATTTAATATTTCTATAACTAGTAAAATATTTAAATTATGGTTTTAATTAAGTTAAAATTTTTTCTCACAGCAAGTCCTGGGTCGGCTTCTATTACTTGCTTCCTAATTTCTAGAAAGATAGGAAACAAAATAATTTTTAAAGTCCTAGAAACAAATGCTGACAAAATTTCATTATAACAGAGATTTTTTTTTCTCAAATTTAATCTAAACTAGAATTGTAAGCTGCTTGTATATGCTCCACCTTACCACTGCCCATTGCCAGTAAGGGAGAAGTGGCCACTGCTGCTTCTGACCTACTGTATTTCCACATCTGTTACCTGTAATTCTTTACTGAATATATGAATTACATGTCTCTTCTACTGAACTATGATCTCCATGAAAAGAGGACAGTTTCTCATCCATCCTGGTGTCTCTGGTTATCTATCAGTGCCTAGCCCATGGTAGATGCTCATTAAATATTTCTTGAAAAGCATAAAAAATTACTAAAAATTAATTACTAAAGTGAATTATCCAACCAATTAAAAATTTAACATATCAACGTATGCTGAAAATCACTCGCAAGCTAATTTCCATATATACCTTCACTACAAAAAAGTATACTTTTGCTAAAGATTCTTATATATTTATTCCATTTACTCTATTTCAAGATAGCATTTAAATTTTTATGAAGACTAAAATTCAGACATTAGAAGTCACAATCTAGTTATCTAAATTTGTACTTCTGGTTATCCAAAAGTCCTTCACCTGCATTTTAAATAACATAGGGGGCCCCGGGAAGATGAAGGGCTCGAGAGACTCATCTGCTGTGCTTGTGCTCCAACCCTCTCTTCACCCTGCTCTTCATCTCTCCCTCTACTCGCAGAGCCGCACAGGCTCCCTTTCGTTGTGGAAAGGCTCTGCTCATGTGGCTGGGTGTGCTTCCATCACGCTTCAAGTCATGTGGAGGAAATGCAACGAGGGTGGCGCTCCTAAACTCTCCCACTCTCCTCTCCAAGGGGCAGAAGGACATGTGGGGTCAATGGTCTGGAAGAAGCACCTGGGCAAGACAGGCTCACCTCCTGCTCTCTCTCAGCCCCTGTCCCTGGGTGCAGCCTTCTGTCCCTGGGTGTTCCCTGGTCTGGTCTCTCTAATGGGCTCTCCATGCAGGAAGGTGCCTGCCCTTTGAGGCCCAGACTTGTTGGCTGTGTCAGTCACCCAGTGGGCAGGTCTAAGTCAAGCAGGCTAAAAAGCCCTTTTCACTCCAGATCTGATGCCATGTCCTCCAGTCAGCCAACAGAGGAGACAATTTGATCTCCATCTGGCAGTCTCCTGTGCCTTACTTCTCAAGGAAAAGAAATAGTATCACTTAGTGACTCCCTGGAACCCCCCAAATCAGACTAGTAACTCCTACATTTATGTGTAAGATGAGTCACAGCTTAAAAGGATATGAAGTGATGTAACAATATTTAAATACCATTACTACTGAAGAGAAACATAATTACTAGCTGTTGCATATGAGTGCAATCCCACATTTGGGGACAGGGTTGAATGATAAAATTGCCAACGACAGATATTTAGAACCAAGACAAACATATGAGTCATTTCACTCACTTCAACCCGCCTACAGTTGCTGACAAAGTCAAGATTATATTTTAGTTGCTTTTGCAGCAGTATGATTGTTTTAACAGATGACACAAGACTGGTTTGTAACAACTCCTTGCTTGTGGGTATTTTATAAACTGTTTATTGAGAGATTACTATGTGCCAGACACTGTGCTAAGCATTTAACATGCATAATCTCACTTAAACCTCACAAAAGCCTATGTTAGTTTTATGACTATCCCCACTTTACATACATGGAGACTGAGGCGTTGAAAGGTTAAGTAATTCAGGCCATATGGGAAGTAAGTGACATAGCAGGACTTAAAAGCCAGGCTGTCCAATTTCAACTTCAAAGCCATGTTTCTAACCACCAAGTGCTTTTGTTGAAGTGTAAGCATTAATAGATGATCTTACTACATTTCTGCTCACTTCCAATAGTCCTTACATTTCTTCCCATAGAAACAAATCTATGTGATTCCTGTGAATTCTTAACAGCTGTATTTTCTGGATTCTAGTAGCCTTCCAATCTCATTAGATGAAATTGTCAATTATTTGTGCAAAATGGAGATGAATGGTATTTTGAAGAATCCAAGAACAATTTATATGAAATATTCTTTGTGATCATAAGCAACTGGACCTGCTATATTATAAGTTGTGTGTTTTAGGATAATAACTAGAAATGATCAAGAAACATGTAAAAATTTGACACAATAATCACCAAATGATGCTGAACTTTACTAAAACACTTTATGCTTTGAGTGTTACTAAAGCAACTGTCTTCATGATTAATTCCCGTGATTACGGAAAGGGCTCTACTGAATCTACTTCATTCACTTAGTTTTAAGAACTTTTTTCCCAGCTCATTCAGAATTGCAAGTATGTGCAGTTATATGCACTACAATAAAAGTTTGTGTTGAATTTGGCCCAACAGGTATTAACAAGAAATGTTCTAATTACAGCAAATTCCTGCAGACCAGATACAAGAAGATAACTCACAGACTGCCCACTCTGATGGTTATTAACTAATTCCACATACAGTGGTAACGATCAACCCAATGGTAATATTTCTACCCTTTAAATAAAAAATAATGTGCAAAAGCCAAACTGTGCCTAAAGTGACACTCAAAAACAAGAACGAGGTATTGACTAGAACTGAGAAGCACACAGGAAGAACTATATTATCATTCTTTGAGTTATGTAAGTATTACTGGGTCCCTGAATGGCCCTTGGGTTCAAATTTGACCATAAGGCCATCAAAAGCCAGCAATTTGGTAACACTGAATGGGATTTAATAAATAAAAGTGCTCATATCACACTAAAACTGTCATTCATTCAATCATTTTTGTAAGGTACCCTAAGCTCCAAGCACAGTACCACAGAATTCTCACAAGACACAGCTGCATTCCACAAATTTCACCTAACAAATCCTAAACCGTGTTATATATAAACATCTCATATGTGCATATGTGTTTAATATTATATTCCTTACACTCTGTTACTGTTATTGTGCTAATAATGTTGCGTTAGGATAACTTATATAATAAGTAAGATTTATTTTATATAACAAACATCAATAGTGCCATATATCTTCAGGAGACCAGATGAATTAAGTAGCAACTAAGAACCTGACTCATAAGTAGTAACTAGCATTTATTCTGTACAATCTAAATGCTTTATGTATATTATCTCATTTAGTCTCACATCAAAACTATGAGGTAGGTATCATTATTGCTCATTAAACAAATGAGAAAATTGGTAGGTTAACTGCAAAGATCACACAGTTCTTAAGTTAGAGAAGTGGCACTTGGAACAATGCAAGAAGGCTTTGAATAAATAAAATGGCAAGCAAATGAACAAAGGCTTATCAAGAGTGTCTGTCAACAAGGATCCTCTAGCATTAAACAAGGGCAAGAGGCATGGAAATGTCTTCAAGTCAATAGACAGCCGTAAGTGTTTCACCACTGTAAGACAGAGCAACCTCCCTAGATGTGCACAGATCTTAAATAATGGATTTCACCAGAACTGCGCCATTTGAAGCCTAAAGTTACTCCAATACCAAACAATAAATCATCTACCTACTCTGGAAAACAAAACAAAATTAAACAAGAAAAGCCACAGACAGAAAAAACACTGGAATGAAATGCACTAAAATGACACTGACACTATAAGTTAGAAAAAATTTTTTTTTAATTTTCCAAATACATTTTACCTTTTCTATAACATAGTATGGTGACTAGAAAGGAAAACTTGCTCCTCGGTGTTCTTACAAGGTTTTAGATGGAAAGCTATAGGACAATTTTTAAAACAAATTATATAATCAAAATAATTCTGTCCTATCTCTATGGATACCTAAAAGTTCCACTTGGAATACCGAGTAGCCAATCATTAAGTGAATGACAATTAGATGAAGAATATAAAGACTAGCTTTTCCTTGGAGAAATGAGATTAATTAAACTTTCTAATATTCATTAATTCAGAAAGTACTGAACACCATTTACTGCCACTGTACCTAGCTATCATTAATACAAACACAGATAAAACAGTTCCTCAAAAAGATCACATTCTTGAGGGAATCAGACACATAAAGACCAACTGTAAATAATGTGATAAATGCTCTTTAATAGATGTGTTTTTTAAATGCTACAAAATAGCTGATGGAAAAAAAGCAAAGTCAGAAAAAAGTTTTAGGTACAAAACAACATTTGATCCAGGTCCTAAAATAGCATGGTAGAGGCTGCACACAGTGGCTCACGCCTATAATCCTAGCACTTTGGGAGGCCTAGGCAGGTAGATCACTTAAGGCCAGGAGTTTGAGACCAGCATGGCCAACACAGCAAAATCCCGTGTCTACTAAAAATACAAAAGTTAGCCAGGCATGGTGACGGGTGCCTGTAGTCCCAGCTAGTCAGGAGGCAGAGGCAGGAGGATTGCCTGAACCTGGGAGACGGAGGTTGCAAGGAGCCGAGATCAGGTCACTGAACTCCAGCCTGGACGACAGAATGAGACTGTCTCAAAAAATAGTAATAATAAAACAAAAGCACGGTAGAAACTCACCATGTGGACAAGGAGAGGAAGCTACAATGTTACAATAAAAAGCCAGAGACCCCCAGCAACAGGAACGGCTATTTCAACAGCAGCTACATCAACAGTAATGTGGGGTAGGAAAGACAGGGCCCCAAACTTCTAACATGTCTCCTTCACCTCCTTTTTCACAACACTCACCCCTGACAACTGGATAATCTACCGCAAGAGCAGAAGTATATATAGGAAAACAAGAAAAATATTTAGGGATTAGAAATTAGTTTGAGGTCATCAAGAAAGCTAAATAACTTAGTAAAAATTTAATTAATATTTTGACACTACTAACGTATCACTATTACCTGGGTATTCAATCATTATTACCTAGGTCATTCATATTTGAATGATCAAAATAAGGGTAACCGTAAGCCTTTTTAATTATGCAAATTTTACTCAAAAAGCAAATTTTAAAACCAAATCTAATCACATCCAAATACATATTTCTTCAATATTAAGAAACATCTATGTAATTGGCCAGGTGCAGTGGCTCATGCCTGTAATCCCAACACTTTGGGACGCTAAGGCAGGGGTCAGGAGAGGTCAGGAGATTGAGACCATCCTGGCTAACACGGTGAAACCCCGTCTCTACTAAAAAATACAAAAAATTAGCCGGGCATGGTGGCAGGCGCCTGTAGTCCCAGCTACTTGGGAGGCTGAGGCAGGAGAATAGTTTGAACCCAGGAGGTGGAGCTTGCAGTGAGCCAAGATTGCGCCACTGCACTCCAGCCTGGGCGACACAGCGAGACTCCATCTCAAAAAATAAAAAATAAAAAATAGATAAATAAATAAAACAGTTGCTGCAAAGGCAACGCCAGAGGCCTCCCAGGGTGATGACTGTTGACAAAGATCACTGGCACCTAAATTCAAGCAGGTCTGTGAAACTCTGTCTTGTTCTTTTTTTTTTTTTTTTT
>NW_026652277.1:11254719-11338459 GCF_009828535.3 Hylobates moloch
GGACTTCACAATGCAGCAATAAAAGACCAAAAACAACATAAAAGCCCATCAATTCAGTTATCAAAAATCATGAAGCAAAATTATATGTACTGATTTGGATTCGTCTCCAAGATATACTGTAAGCAAAAACAAAACAAAAAACACAGGGCAAGGCTCAGAATAGTTGCACAGTTAACAGTGGTTGTCCTGGGGAGATTAAATCTAGGTGGCTAAACAGAAAGGACACTTATTTTTCACTCTATCATCTTTAGTACACCTTGAACTTTTTGTTATGTACACATACCACCTCGTCAAAATACAAACATAAATTTTTAAACAATTGTAAATATAATTAACATTAGCCAAAAAATCCCTCCTAAGGAAAAGACCACTGCAACACAGCTTCTCCCACACAGGCAAACCCTCCCTTCTCTGCCGCACCCTCCCTCAGACTCCAGTGTTCTGACAGCCAGGAGGATTTGGGGTAAGGTCCCCTCAGCCTTTCTGGGGAGAATGTCCTCTAGCTTCTTCACTGCTCTAAAAGAAAAGTAATCCAAAGAGCTAATACTTCTCTCCTGTGGCCAAAAGAAAACTAATTAACACTTTCTCCCCCAGTAGGCCATGCAAGCAGGGGTGCTGAGCAGAAAGAGGTGAAGCTGTGGTGTTCCACCCTCTCCACACGTGAATAGCAGACCAGCCCAGAGAAACATATCCTTTTACCACCGCAGTCATCTGTAAAAGGGTCAGCATTTTGCTGAGAGCTGCAAAACTTTACAAACGCTAAAGGCATTATATTTTATGCTTTTCAGAATTGGCTCAAATATCTTAAAAATATAAATACAAGTAACAAAATTTACAGGAGAATCTGCCTCAGTAGACCATACTACAACTTTCCTGATCAATGTACCTACCAGATGAGATTTTTTTATTGCTAACAAATCTGGACTGTTTTGAAATGAATGTCTTTCAGGATTTTCATGTATTTTGTTTTTTAAAATGCTTGTAAAGCCTCTTAGAGGGTATCTTCTCCTGTGAACTTGTATTTGCATATGACACTGATCTTGTTGACTATAGTTTTGCCAACCACACTTTGGCCAACAGTCCTTTTCAAGAACATAACTTCCAAGGTTGGTGAGGGATTAACATACACAAAAAACTTTAATAAACTTACTGACAAACAGCTTACATTACTATCCTTGTGAACAGTAAATTACTTTAATTGACGATTTTTAATACCGTCGATCTGGTAGATCCTTTGCTTTCCAGTAAAACCATCAATGCTTTACAATTTCACAAACTCTCTATGTGCAAGGCTCTTTTTAAGTACTGAGGAACAGTTTATCAAGACAAGATATGCCTTCAAGATGCGTATAACCTTGCAAATGAGTTTTTAAATACTTACCATAAGAGATGTGTTCACCACAGGACCATACCAACAGTGAGAGAAAGGTAAACTGCAAACTGTTTCTAACATGAATAGAAAACTAAAGAGCAGTTAATGACTTAATTAGAAAAGGTGATTATCTGAAGTAAGGCTAAAATTTCAGCAAGATCATTCTTTGTTTATTGTAATATTATAAATAAGAGCCAATTTGGATTTTTCTTTATTTTATTTTTTGAGAAGGAGTCTTCATCTGTCACCCAGGCTGGAGTGCAGTGGCACAACCTAGGTTCACTGCAACCTCCGCCTGGCAGGTTCAAGCGATTCTTCTGCCTCAGCCTCCCAAGTAGCTGGGACTACAGGCGCCCACCACCACACCCAGCTAATTGTTGTTGTTTTTTGTTGTTGTTGTTGTTTTGTTTTTTTAGTAGAGAAGGGGTTTCATCATATTGCCCAGACTGGTCTTGAACTCCTGACCTCATGATCCACCCAGTCAGGCCTCCCAAAGCAATCTGGATTTTTCTTATAGGACTTGCCTTCAGTTGGCTTTCTGTTTTCTAGAAATCTAAGCACATCTAGAAATCAGAAGCTTAAACTGCCTGGCAAGTATGATGGAATGCAAACAGAAACCAAAGTTAATTGCCTACTTCCTTTTAAACACTATCAAGCACCAAAAATCTTTTGGAAAATGTGGTTTCTTTATTGATATATGCTTTAGAAACAACTTTTCTAATAAATAATGTCTGGAATGTGTGGATATCTGTAAACACATGCAAACTTTAACTTTCCCCAAATCGACAGTCAATAATTTCATAATCTGACTGATTCATTTAACAAATCAATACTATTTCACAAAATTATTCCATATACCATTAACTTTACTCCATTTTGTTTTCGTCTGATTCAACAAAATTCCAATAACTTCTCTACCACTTATTATTGATGTAAACTTGGGCAAGTCACAACCTGCACAAGTTTCAGTCTCATCTATAAAAGAAAAACAATGACAACACAGTAAGAGCATGAACTCACAGGGGCTCAATGTCCACTAAGTCAGGCACTGTTGGGAGCAGGTTGGAGTGTTCTAAGCATATTTTCTCAAGCATATTATCATATATAAACTCAAAAAACCCTATAGTGTAGTCACTATTATTGTTGCCAAATTACAGATGAGGAAAGGGAGGCGCTCTGAAGTTTCCAAATGTCTCACAGCAGGCTGCAGAGCGGGATGTGAACACAGTTGGGATCCAGAACCCATTCTCAAAATCATTATGCTACAGCTGCCTGATAATTATAAAATACTTCCTACCCAGCTCATAAAATTCTTGTGAAGATCACATTTAAGCAAGCTCATAAAGCATTTTAAAACTTTTTTTTCTTTTTGAGACACTCTGGCTCTGTCGCCCAGGCTGAAGTGCAGTGGCGCGATCTCGGCTCACTGCAAGCTCTGCCTCCCGGGTTCACGCCATTCTCCTGCCTCAGCCTCCCGAGTAGCTAGGACTACAGGTACCTGCCACCACGCCTGGCTAATTTTTTGTATTTTTAGTAGAGACGGGGTTTCACCGTGTTAGCCAGGATGGTCTCGATCTCCTGACCTTGTGATCCGCCCGCCTTGACCTCCCCAAAGTGCTGGGATTACAGGCATGAGCCACTGCGCCCAGCCAAAACTTTAAAGTGCTATATAAATACAAGGCATTTGTTAGGAGTAAAGTCTTAAGGACAAGACTGACTGGATTTTTAAAAAGTTAAAGTTAAAAATAAATTTTAAAAATTAATTTTTAAAAAGTTAAAAAATCAGAAGGAAACTTAAAGCTCAACCTCTCACAAATGATGATGTCCCCTCGATAACATCTCTTAATAAGTGGTCACTCAATTTCTCCTTAAGGCTTCCAGAAATGAAAAATCTCACAAGTCAGCTCATTCCAGCTTGAAATGTTCTAATTATTAACAGAAATGTCTTCCTTTTAGTTCTAAACAAAATTAGGCTTTTCCACATGAGAGGCCTGTAAATACAAATCTCTGACATAGTCACACTGTCCAACACACGACATTTACTAAAGTCCCCTTTGAAATTTGATGCCCCAAATTCAACATGATACCCCAGAAAAGGTTTGGTGGGAGAACAGCAGCACTATTACCTCCTTTGATCTGCAAACAAATATCCACTTTTATTTTCTGGCTGTTAAGTCAATTTAATGGGTTCATATTAGCATATACTTAATTAAAATATCTCAGACCTCTCAGAAGCTTTCTCAATCTCAATATAGAGCTTGACATTTTATTATTTTTAATTAACTCATTTTCCATTTTGGTCCATGACTATCCTATAAAGATCTTTGTAAATCTTAATTTCATAACCTTACTTTAGCTATCTCTATCAACTTTGTATCTATCTCCTTCCCTTCATAAATCCAATAATTGTAACTAAATTTTCACCCTAGCCACTGAAAAACTACTGAATAAGCTAAGATCCTAGGACCCACTGGCAAAGACTTTCATTCTGATAAACATCAACAAATTAATTTAACTATGGTCTATCAATCATTATAAAATCTATATATGACCTACATCCTCCAACCATCATTTCTTCTTCTAGTCTATGGTGGATCATAGAAGACATAAATAGCTTTCTAACACTCAAATAAAACTTATCTCCAACATTTCTTTAGGTTGCCTGTTTAGTAATAACAAAAAAAGGAAGTTGTATTAGTGCTGTTATACCTAGAAAAGTCCCTAAAGACCATTATTTCCTTTTAAACCCATTCATAAACCATGATTTAATAAAACTAAGCTCGAATTCTGATTAGGATTAGCATGAAGTCCAATAGTTTCTAGTTACCAGAATCTACACATGGTTCTCTTCGGAGTCTAGTCTTCTGGTACCTTTTCCATATTTTACTACCCTTAAAAGACTATTAAATTACTCTAAAATAGACAGTCTAAGACAACAGCTCATCTAATCCTAAAGACCTAAATTTAAATGGTTTATTATCTCCTAACCGACCTTGAGCCTCAATGACCTCTCATTTCTGTCCATTCTCTTTTCTGTTTAAAGATAATTTTACTATAAAAAGAACAACAACAACAACAAAAACAGATAGAAGCAAAAGAGTCCAGGACATACATGCTTTCTTTATGTTTACATTATATGATATGTTCCAAACAGCAGGGCTATCTAGTTATTACTGATCTGCAGAATCCAAAATAAGCTTTTGAAGGTGTTTTATCAGACTCTACACTGTTCACAGATGTCAACTCATTCAGTTTTTACTTTTCCTGATGCTCTGTTTAAGTATCTACTACTTTTTTCACTCCTTATTGGTGATAAGCCTTTTCTCCCACCTTTCACCCAAACTCTTTTTAAATGTGAACTCAAAGAGCACCCTAAGCAGCTACTTTACTTTATGTATAGTTCTTTACCTTTTCTTTCTCATAAGTAGTCACTGTAGATTTTTCTTCTATTGATCCAATTTTCCTTTCAGTCTGTGGTAATCAAGCCCACATTTAATATGTTTCTAATTCATTCTCCTAAAGTAAATCACATATCACTAACTGGGTATGAAATGTTCTTCCTTTACAAGTAGAAATTCTAGGAAGTTACCATCTCTTCTACTTTACCTACACGTACTTCTTTATTAGTTAGAATTAGCCCCGAAAAGCAGTTCCCTTCATTATTGCCACAACCTCCTAAATTATACAGTACTCGAGTGAGATTATAAAATGGATTTATTTATATTTGAATAAGCTCTGTTGTCGGCCTTAGATTCTTGCTGAAAAAAGATGGTTACAAATGATAGCAAGATTTCATAGGCTCAAAGTTGCCAACATAATTGAAGGGGGAAAAGATGGTCTTTTCAACAAATGGTGCTGAAATAACTAGGTATCTATATGGTGTCTATATCTATATTAAACCTTGGCCTTTACCTCAACAGTATTCAAAAATTAACTTGAAATAAACCACAAACATATATGAAAGTGTAAAAACTATTTAGAAGAAAACATACGAAATAATCTCGATGATACTGGGTTAGCCAAATTTTTTTTAACCAAAAATAGCACAAACTAGAAAAGCTGATAAAAATAGAGCTCATCAAAATTAAAACCTCTTGCTCTTCAAGGGATATAAATAAGAAAATGAAAAAGCAAGACTGGGAGAAAAGCCTGTACAATATGTATCGGACAGAAGGCTTATATCCAGATTAAAGAATTCTTACAACCCAGTAAGAAGAAAACAAACAGCCTGTTTTTTGTTTTTTCGGTTTTTGTTTTTTGTTTTTTAAAAAAGAGCAAAAGAGGCCTGGCGCTGTGGCTCACACCTGTAATCCCAGCACTTTGGGATGCCAAGGTGGGCGGATCACCTGAGGTCAGGAATTCAAGACCAGCCTGGCCAACATGGTGAAACCCCATCTCTATTAAAAATACAAAAATTAGCTGGGTGTGGTGGCACACACCTGTAGTCCCAACTACTCAGGAAGGCTGAGGCAGAAGAATCGCTGGAACCTGGGAGGCGGAGGCTGCAGTGAGCTGAGATGGCGCCACTGCACTCCAGCTGGGCAACAGAGCGAGACTCCGTCTCAAAAAATAAATAAATAAAAATAAAATGATAAAAAAAAAACAGGCAAGAGATTTGAACAGACACTTCACAAAAGACACATGGATATATGAATGGCCCAAAAATACACTAAAAGATGCCCCAAACCACTAATAATTAGATAAATGTAAATTAAAATCACACTGAGACACCACGACTGAGGTACCACTAAGGTCAAAGTTAAAAATACTGAAAACATCAAGTGCTGCTAAGGATATGGAGCATCTAGAACTCTCCTGCAGCATGCATGAAAATACAAAATGGTACAGCCATGATAGAAAAGAGAGCATGTGTCTTATAAAGTTAGATATAAAATTGTATCATACCGACCAGCAATCTCACTCCTAGGTATCTACCCAAAAGAAACAAAAACATTTATTTATAAATATTTTTATGTGAAAGTTCATACAGCTCAAAACTAGAAACAACCTAAATATCCATCAATTAGTGAAAAGGTAAGCAAATTTTGGTTAATTCATACTTTGGAATACTATTCAACAACAAAAAAGAAAAAGCTGCTGGTGACACAAAACAATGCAAATAGAAGTCAAACACAAAAGACCTCATACCGTAGAACTTCGTTTATATGAAATGCTAGAAAATGTATGTTTGTTTACTTGTTTATTTTGGTCCACTGGACCCACAGATCAGTCCATGTCATTTACCACTGTAACCAGTGCTTAGGACAGTGCCCGACATCTAATTGGTGGCTCAATAAACTTACTGAAAGACTAACTGAATGAACAAGAATTATCTAGTTTAATCCTAATCACAACCATAGTGATACAGATACCGTCATAGCGATGAGAAAAATGAGACTTAGAGAGATCAATGTTGGCCCAAGATTACATGGCTACTGAGTGGTGGTACCACAGATCAAACTCAGGCCTCTCTGACTCTAAGTCTTCTTCACTTAACTATGTTTAACGTCTATATAGTGTAGCAAAGCTCACTGACATTCTACAACTTAAGTTTATTCACCTAGGATCTTAAGTTAATGGTCAGATTCCATCATAAGTTTTAAGGACTATTCAAATTATTTAACCGTAATTTTGTATCAAATTATTCTTTGAAACAGTTGGGGCAGCTCAATTGTTTTGTGAAGCAGAGACAGTTACCAGGCCTGATGGTACTTCCTAAAATGCGCTTTAGTTGGTTAGGTTACAACTAAATTTATAGTACATACCTAAAAACAGGTGCATATTTCCACTAAAGTAAATAATATAGTATTTATATATTCATCTTATTAACAAGAAAGTCTGTTTCACTACTCTTAAACATTGCTAACTCTCACTATACTATACTTCCTGCCAAGACTAAACATCGAAGTGACAGCCATCTTTAGTAAAAGATTTGAATGTGCTTAGAGGCGTGGCATACACACACCAATTAAGAAAAAACAAAGGTTATATTCAGCAATGTGAGACTTACTACAATAATTCTATTCACTGGGGAAAAAATGAAAACCAGAAAAAGAAAAGCAGAATGAAAGAGCTTCTGAATGACAGTGAACTTAAACAAGTGAGTCAGGATAGTGAGTCATCCTTCAGTGCATGCCTCAAAAATGTGAACAGATACTCCCCTAAGTCCTACAATGTTAATCATAATCCTTTTCAAAATCAGGAAATAAAGCTGCTTTAAGCTGAATTCCTGTTTTCAGTGCGGTCATAGTTTTGCCACATGCGTAACAATTGACAAGTGGTTTTAAGATTAGTCCTGCCTATGGATAGGGGTGGCTGTAGAATGTGTAAGAGTATAACTAACTGCAACCACGGGTTTTGTGAAGTTCTATAACATCCTTTAGATTGGGAATAAGATCAAGGAAACTCTTTTATATTGGTGTAACACAATTCACATTATGCAGAAAATTCATACACACCAATGGGAAACACGTCCACTAAACATATTCTTAGCTTTAGGTAATGAAACACTTATTTCCTTACAAGGAACCCCTTTCTAATTTGCCTATTTCTACCAACACCATCACACCATCTCAGGCCTTAAATACAAAAGCTTTGCTGCTTTATTATTTTTTTAATAGATTTGGGGGAGGGTGGGTACCAGCACAGTTTTGTTACATGGATATATTGTGTAGTGGTGAAGTCTGGGCTTTTAGTGCGCCCATTACTCCAATAAAGAATAATGTATCCAGCAGGTAATTTTCAAACCTCCCCCACTCCCACCTCCCACCTTTTGGAGTCTCCAATGTCTGTTCCTCTCTCTGTGACTATGTGTACCCATTGTTTCGCTCCTACTTATAAATGAGAACACTGGCATCATTTTTAACATTTTATTTATCCTTCACCCCTCTACCTGTAATTTCTCACTAAGTTTTTAATATTCTTTTCAATCATCCTTCCTTTTTCATTTGCTCCACTATCACATTAATCCACAACCATATTTTGGCTACTGAATTGTTGAATGCAAAGAAAAAGCTGTTTCAAGACAGTGTACAATAATCCCAAGTGTGATCTATTGGGATCATTTGGCAGGCATGTCACAAGTAACTTGCCAATAATGACAATTAACAACACTGAAATTCAAATATTTCTCTAAGATAATACTCCTCTCACTAACTTCAGCCTCCAGGTTTCCTTGTGTGGATGACATTTCAGCAAGTATACCAGAAATAATATATAACTCATTCATGAGACTATTCACTCAGGTGACCTGTTATGTATGCCAAAACTAAAAAAAAGGCTGAAAATCAATGTTCCTTAATACATTATGGGAATATATACTTACATCCATTCACTGAACCCTCACTCCATTCATCAGTATTAGATTTGTCTCAGTATAACAAAAAATAGCAAGATTAGGCTGGGCGTGGTGGCTCATGCCTGTAATCCCAGTACGTTGGGAGGCTGAGGTGGGTGGATTATCTGAGGTCAGGAGTTCGAGACCAGCCTGACCAACATGATGAAACCCCGTCTCTACTAAAAATACAAAAATTAGCAAGGCATGGTGGTGGGCGCCTGTAATCCCAACTACTCGGGAGGCTGAGGCGAGAGAACTGCTTGAACCCGGGAGGCAGAGGTTGCAGTGAGCCGAGATCGTGCCACTGCACTCCAACCTAGGGGACAGAGTAAGACTCGGTCTCAAAAAAAACAGCAAGATTAAAACAAGACAAGATGTTTATGTCTCTCCTGATGTCTAAGAAATCTAGATATAAGTCATCCAGGTCTGATATAGGGACTCTAGAGTCTACAAAGATCCAGGTTCCTTCCATTTTTCTTCTCCTCTATCCTCTGTAAGGCCTCCATTCTTAAAGCCACCTCATTAGGTAAAGACGGTTGCTGGATCTCCAGCCATCACATTTGTACTGCAGACAGAAGGAGTGAAGGGAGGTGGGTGCAAGAGAGCAGAGTACACACAGAAGAAAGAGCAACGATGCTGCCCCAAATAGAAACTGCTCAGAGGAAGCAAATTCAAGAGTTTACAGTTTCACATGGCTGGGAGACAAAACTAGAGCTCAGGGCACAAAGCATGAGGGGCCAAGATCCTACAGAAAAAGAAAGCAGTGAGAAATCAACCCAAAATCTGAGCCCTTTAACTCCTCAAAGCATCTGCCCATTCACAAGCACCACAGACTGAGAGAAACCAGGCAGGAAGTAGCAATAAAACATGTAAAAGCTAAACAGAACTTGTGGCAGTCCTGAGAAAATAAAAATTGGAGTTCAGGAGCCACTAAAGGGGTAGGAACCTGGTAAGCACCCAGACTCCAGCTCAGGCCCCTGAATGACTATGCCCTAGGATCAATGGAGAACCAGAAATAAGTGAAGCCTTATAAATACTGAAATTCAGACAGCTCAAACATGATTGGACTAAGTTGTTTTGCCTTTTATTTTGCTGCCTGCAAGAAGTTAACAGCTTATCCAAAATCTCTACAAGTTTTTCATATGTACTATCTGATATCCAATAAAAAATTAGGCATATGAAGACATAGTACCAAGAAAAAAAAAAAGAAAAAAGGAAACAGAGATAGACCCACAAAGTAAGACAGCTTTTTTTTTTTTTTTTTTGAGGCAGAGTCTCGCTCTGTCACCCAGGTTGGTGTGCAGTGGCACGATCTCCACTCACTGCAAGCTCCACCTCCTGGGTTCACACTATTCTTCTGCCTCAGCCTCCCAAGTAGTTGGGACTACAGGTGCCTGCCACCATGCCTGGCTAATTTTTTTTTTTTTTTTTTTTTTTGTATTTTTAGTAGAGACGGGGTTTCACCGTGTTAGCCAGGATGGTCTCAATCTCCTGACCTCATGATCTGCCCAAAGTGCTGGGATTACAGGCATGAGCCACTGCGCCTGGCCTGTTTTTTGTTTGTTTGTTAAGAATCCTATGAGGCCGGGTGCGGTGGCTCACGGTTGTAATCCCAGCACTTTGGGAGGCCGAGGCGGGTGGATCACCTGAGGTCAGGAGTTTGAGACCGGCCTGGCCAACATGGCGAAACCACGTCTCTACTAAAGTACAAAAATTAGCCAGGTGTGGTGGCGGGCACCTGTAATCCCAGCTACTCAGGAGGCTGAGGCAGAAGAACAGATTGAACACGGGAAGCGGAGGTTGCAGTGAGCCAAGATCCCGCCATTGCACTCCAGCCTGGGCAACAAGAGCGAAACTTGGTCTTAAATATATATATATATATATATATATATATAGAGAGAGAAGAGAAGGAATAAAAGATAGAAAATACATGAAAGATCATAGGAGACATATGAGACACAAGGAAATGGTCTAATGCACATGCAGTTAGAGTCCTAGAGGGGACAGATAGAATGGTACAGAAGCAGTTTCTGAATAGCTAATAAGCAAGAAGGGGAACTCACCAGTTCAAGAGGCACAACAAACCCCAAGCAGAATGTAAGAAAAACATACCTCGACACACCAGAGTAAAACTTCCAAAAATTAAAAACAAAGAAGAAATCTTAAAATAGCAGTCCAAGAAAAAGACAACCTTCAAATGGGCAGCACTAAGATCAACTGCAAATTTCTAAACAGAAACTATGAAAGTCAGAAGATAATGAAATTATACTCTTAAAATGCTAAAATAACCAGCAACTTAGGATTTCAAGACGTTCTGAAAGTTTCCTTCAAAACTGAAGGCAAAAATAAAGACATTTCCAGATAATGCCTGAGATATTTAATCGTGAGCACACATACAATAAAATAATAAAAGGGGTTCTATGAGCAGAAAAACACGAGCCCTGATGGACAGTCATGAAGAAATACAGAGATATGGAAAGCATACATACACGGATACTAAATACATGGATACATGGATAAATACATGGATACATGGGGTTTACTATCTATATACAATTAAAACATAAAGCAACAATAACCCTAAAGGCAGACAGGGCATAAATGGAGTTAACTACCTTGAGGTTCTTATATTTTTCTGGAAAACAGACATTAGTACTAATTTGTTATAAACTCGAATAAGTCAGGGATTAATAATGTAATCTAGGGTAACACTAAAGAATAACAAAATGATTTATAACAGGTATGAGAATACATAATAAAAACTATTTTAATAATCCAAAAGATGACAAGAAATTACAGGAGAAAAAGAATTTAAAACAGGTAGAAAGATAGAAACAGAAAGTCAGATTTAGACCCAAACACGACAATAACATATGTAAACAGAGTAAACACACCAAGTAAAAGACAATCAGATTAAATGTAAAAAAACAGACATATGCTATTTAGAAAAGAGAGATCATAAATAAACAAGCACTCAGCAAATCTGAAAGTAAAAGAATGGGAAAGTTATATATACCATGTAAGCATGAAACTAAAGAAATCTGATAACACTGTACTTATCTCTGACAAAGCCCAGTTAGGCAAGAATCATTACAGGAGATACAAAGTAACACTTTATTGCAACAAAACAATCAACCCATGAGGAAGACCTAAGTATGGACCTAGTAACACAGTTTCAAAACACATAAAGCAAAAATTGGCAAAATTCAAAGAAAAAGTAGACAAGTTTACACCATAATGGAAGATTGTAATATAGAGAGGTCAGAGAGACACTTAGAACTCTAACGACAAATCAATCACATCCAGTCTTTTGAGTCTATCAATCTGGCTCTCAATTTCAAGGGTACCAGCCAATTGAGGACCTGGTTTTTTTACATTCCTTGCACGCACAGAGGAAAAGCCCACTGACCACTTCGCTTTGGATCATAGAGAATTTCAGAAGAAGTCTAGAACAGCTCCATATCCTCAAAAGCATTTTTAATAGATTACTAAAAGCTAAAGCATACAATTTATTATTAATTACAAATGTCATTAATTATACATCAGATTAACTTTGCTGGATATTCTGTTTTCTAAACTTCTAAATTTCTGCGTGCTGTTTTCATGCTCAATCAGCTCATTCAATCACCATTTTATTCAACATATTAGAGAGCAAACTTGAAACTGTCTGCTTAATTAAAACTAGACAACTTCTTAGTAATAGGATTAAGGGACGGTCATAAAAACAGACAAATAGAGCCCAATACAGCAAAGGAGGCAAGTACAATACCCAACACTTAATAGCAATTAAAATTTGTTACCATTTTTAGTGCCTTTTATGATAAAACCACAACTATAAATGGATGGTAGGATCTATGTATTTTTCCAAATATACTTACCACAGAAAGCAGTGTGAATAACATATTCTAGCTCAAAGACGACATGATTTTAAATGCAAATTTTAAACTGGATTATCTCCAACGTTAAATCAGTCACGGGGCTGAAACCTGACTAGAGTGGATTTAAAGGAAAATGGAAGAGAAGGAATTGGAGTTAGTGAGTGTAGACTCATTGGGGAGAACACTGATGACACAAAAGAAAGAACAAGAGAGCTGAGTAAGCAATGTTCAGGAGTGCATGAGAGCAGAGAGACTCTAGCGCATGAGGAAAGAGGCTGGTGCCACACAGGGCAGTGCACACATGGCATACTACACGGGCGGGCTCATCTGTAGCTGGAACAGGTAGAATACATGGGTTTAGTTAATGAGATGCAGGGAGCTCCAACAGTATTAGTCTGCTGGTCCATGAAGCCATTGGCTTCAAGTTTCTCCATAAAGAAGCAAGATAACCAGCTGAAAATAGGTATGGAGAAGAAACGCGGAAGGTACGAGGAAAAAGGGAAAACTGAAATAGTCATCTAAGTGAATGAAATATACAGTATGACTGTCAGGCAGCATCGAAAGCCTACGTGAGGCTCACAATCTTGAATTTAAAGGAAAGTTGTGGAGAATTCTCCAGTCACATTCAGATGCACAGGTACAAAGTAGCTGTAAAGTTGACAAGACCCTATTTGAGAAGTGACAGGTGGTACCAAAATAGTGACAGGTGGCTCCAAAACAACTTTGGAGCCCTGGCCTCTTCTTCCCTCCTCCTTTGTCCCCCAACTAAATGCCACTCCTATAAGTATGTACAACAAGTATACACACTGATCTCCAAAATGCCCATGACACCATCATCTCAGGATCATCATTCCACAGTAATATTCCCAAGTTCTGGCCCTTACTAAAAAGGGTTCCTCCAGTTTTTCTCCTCGTCCTCAACAAGTTATCCCATGAGTGATTACATCCATTCCCAAAATGCTTAATCCTTCATCTATTTAATATGTCCCTCTACCCTTACATTCGCTGAATGCTAATCTGGATGTCTACACCTGATACCTACAGGATAAATCCCAATGTGTCAAAACAACTCTTGATGGTCTGGTCCTCATTTGTGGCTGCAGAATTCCAAACATACCTCCTACCATTCCCCATCCATGGAACCCATAATCAAACCACACTGTACTTTTTCCTCAAACACACTTGGCTCCTTAAAACCTCCATGCCTCTAAAGATTATCATATCTATTTACCTCAATATAAACTATATCCATTTAATCCTAATCAAATTTAAAGTAATCTCATACTGAAATTACATATAAATATCTAAAGAACTCAAACAGATCCATCCCTCGTTTGCTACAAAGAGCAAATATGGGACTTTTTTTTCCTGGAGTTTTTGACAATGCCCAAATGGAAGTATAATAACTACAACTAACCATAGTTTAGTTTGCTTAATATTAGCACATATTTGGTAATTGCCTAGATCATATATTTAGATCAACTACTAACAATTTTTAACCTACTTTTGAAAAACAAAACATTGAAAAGCAATATAAGCCACTAAGTCAAGTTTGGTTACAGACTTCTATAGTCACGACAGTACAATTTTCAAAATATCAGAAATAAGACCCTGCAAAATTCTCTAAGCTACAGGTCCAAGTGTAATAGAGCAACAAAGGTAAGTCTTTTCTAAAACCAGGTAGGGGTGTGTGTGTACCCAGGTACTACATATGCAGTATATATGATATACAAACTAGTTTGTTGGGGAGGTTCTGAAGATTATAAATAAATGTGTAAATGCTTTAGGATGTTTAAATTAAAGGAAATATTTATTGACCCAAATAACAATTTCTACTTCTCACCTTGAAGTCATATAAACAGAAAAATCAGAATTTCAAAAATATCATAAAAATAAGGATATAGCCTACTTTGTCATTTTTTAGTACAAACAAAACAGCAACTTTAAGGACACTTTCCAAACCATTCAGTGATTCAACACCCAAAATTTACACATCGGGCATCCAAGCACACTAGTAAAACAGTACAGCACGGAGAGTAATAATCACTTTAGGATAGTATACAGTCTCATTTTGACCTTTATTATTGAAATTTAACATTCATGGAGCTCTAAACATACACATATATATATCATCTAAGTAACATTATACTACAGTAATAAATGGAGAAACAATGCACTAAGCCCAAACCTACTTTGCTTTCTTAAACCATCACAAAGTACAACCTAAGCCTGGATCTAACATCTTATAAATTGTTGTGAACTGATCATGGAGATAGATGGCTGCTTTCAACTCCCTGGGGAAGGAGAGTCCCATTTGGTTCCAATAGTGCACCAGTCCTAATGATGACTACTAGCCCTACAACCTGTAAGCTCTTTGACCTTAACTTCTCTAAGCTTCATTTTCCCTATTTGCAAAACTGGGATACCACCACTCCATATAAGTCTGTTTTAAGGAGTTAGGTTTGAGTCTATACAGCAAGTAGTATTTGTGCATGAAAAAACGACTGATAAGACAATAAAATATTAACTGATAAGACAATAAAATATTAACAGAGGTCTTCTCTGAGTAAGGAGATTATAAAAGATTTTTTAAAAAACTCTTCCCCTTACTTGCTCTATGTTGTCCAAGTTTTCTACACTGAGAATAATAATTCCATAAAAATAAAATAATAAAGTCTCATTTCGTTCAAAGAAGCACAATACATTGCAAATTCCTAATTTCCCATTGCCTTTTATAATAATAGTCACTGAGTACTTGCTCTATGCCGGATATATTACATAAACTATCTCCACTTAATGTTCATAGCAACTTCTGAAAGTGCCACCTAGGTAATTATAAAACACGTACTAATATTAAGCAAAATCAGCTTTTAAACATAAGAAAATCAAGGATCAGAAACACCACTCAGCAGGTACAGGACGGCACCAAGATTCAAACCCCAGTCTAACTCGTATGCTTTAGATACCACACTACTCAGGGTGAATGATCAACTTGTCAGCAAAGTCAAGAATCATCTTACTAGTAAGGAGCAGAATACTTTAAGGCTCAGGATTTTTTCTTATATAACTCTGCCCTAAAACATGCTACCCCTCCTTTCCTTAGTACCATAATAACTTTCTCGAAAAGAGGAAGCAACACTTTTGGGTTATCTGTTTTTAAAAGACTCCTAGGTTTGGCAATACTTCACTGACTCAACTGACTAAAACACAGCTGAGACTCAAAGGTAAACAAAGAGGAAAAAAAGGCCTCCAAACAGTAAAAAAATATATATATAAAATATATATACATATTCAAACAACAATAAAGTTTATTATTTTATCCATAATCAAGTCTCTCAAAATCTTTACTTAGAACTAATTTATCCTGTTTTTATTAAGAACAATTTTTAGGTACAATTAAAACCAGGTTGATGGTTGCTTCATTCCCAAGTCAAAGAAGACTAGAAGCAGAAAATTAGGAAAAGATCTATTAAAAGCAGATACACTAATAATGTACAAGAAGTAACTGCCAACCTAAAGGAGTAAGAAAGTTTAAAAAAATGTATACGGGAAGAATTAACAAGCAGTTAATCTACATCTATTTCGAGCATACTCAAGCAGCCCTGAATATCTCATTAGGCCCTGAGTTGCAAAGAAAACTTTGCAACTCTATGTCGTAAGACGGTAAAATTACATTTTAAGTAGTTTCATCCAGAATAGCTAAAATGCTTGTGTTTTATACATCCAAAAAAAATTCACACTGTAGAATACCTCATTTCGTAATTGAACACTTAATACATGCTTATAAAATATTCAAGCAATACAGAAATGCATTAAGAAAAGTGAACTCTCTTCCTCTACACCCCTTCCCAAATGAACTCTCTAATGTTAACTTTTTTGGTGGGTTTCCATAAAGTCTTTCTCCTTTGCACATTCTAAAACAGATTTAATCATACCATACACATACACATGTGCATACATGCACAAGAACATATACGAGCACACGCATATGTATAAGGCACACAACAGAACCATACTAAGCACATTGCTTTGCAATTATCTTTCTACTCAAATAGATTTCATAGACATTTTTCCAGGTCCGTTCAGATAAATCAAGCTTACTCTTTTTAATACTATTGTACTTCACTACATGGATTTGCCATAATGTACTAACCTTTCTTCTACTGACAGATAAGTTCTACTGGTTTGGGTATTGTAAACAATGTTACAGTGAGGATCTTTGTGCATGTTATCTTTTGTGCAGATGCAGAAATGGTATTTCTATAGAATTACTGACTTGCAGACTAGAATTAGTAGGCCAGATGAAACACTACTTTTAATTTTGATAAAGAATACCAATTTGTTCTCTTACCAACAATGTGTGAGCACCTTTTTCATCACATTGAACACTGGTCCCATTTATTAATTTTAGCCAGTCTTGAAACAATATTTCATTATTGTTTATATATGCATTCTCAAACAATGCAATTTCCTATCCAGTATTCTCTCATCTTCCTAAAAGAATGCCAGATCTTTTTAAGCAAGAATGTTCTGAGTTAAAAAAAAAAAAATTTGCTCATGCCTGTAATCCCAGCACTTTGGGAGGCCAAGGCAGGCAGATCGCGAGGTCAGGAGTTTGACACCAGCCTGGCCAACATAGTGGAAACTCATCTCTACTAAAAATACAAAAAATTAGCTGGGTGTGGTGGCTGGCGCCTGTAATCCCAGCTACTTGGGAGGCTGAGGCAGAAGAATCGCTTGAAGCCGGAAGGCAGAGGTTGCAGTGAGCCGAGATCGCGCCACTGCACTCCAGCCCGGCAGACTGATGGCTTAAGGAAAAGCTTTTGCATTCCTTACACAGGTGACGCCAACTTCAGATTTCCCCTTTTCCTTTTTCTTCTGGCTTGGCTCTTGGACCTAAGGATGAAGATGCAGCAGTCATCACGTATCTCTGAGAACAAGGATTAAGTGTGGCTGAGGAGAAACGTGAAAAGAGCCGGGTCACTCAAGACATTGCTTGGCCACTGTGACTACTCTGAGTCTAGCTGGCCTGGACTGTTTCAGCCACTCAGCCAGGTTTTAAATTACTTGTAACTAAATGTAATTCTAACACTGAACAGTCCTCTGATTATTTGTGACACTCAACATTCATATGTTATTAGCCATTTCTATTTCTGTAACTTGTCTATTTTATCTGCCAAATTTTCACTTGTTTCTTGATCTAAAAACATGGAATTCCACATAGTACAATCATATGTGAATTGCCTAATTTCTCAGTATTCTAGTTTTATTAGGCATTAGTAAATAAGTTTTGGAAGAATAATAGTAAGGGTCTTCTGGTAGTTTCTTGAAAAAGTAGACATCCACTTACCATGCAATCTATGAATCACATTCCTGGGTATCTATCCCACAGAAATAAAAATTTCTATTTATGCCTACACAAAAATCTGAATGTTCATAGTAGCTTTATTTGTAATAGTAAAAAAAAATAAAATAAAATAAAATAAATAAAAAACTTGAAACAATCCAAATATCCTTCAGTGCGTAAATAGTTAAACCAACTCTGGTACATCCATACATGGAATACTACTCATCAATAAAAAACAGACAAACCATTGATATATGAAACAATTTCATGGATACTAAGTTTTTAAAAATCCCCAAAGATAATATAATCTATGATTCCATTTATATAGCATTCTCAAGATGATAAAATTATAGAGATGGAGAACAAATAGATTGCAAGAGGTTAGGGAAGTGCAGGGAGGTGTGGGAAGGGTATGATAGAAAGGACATAGCGTTAAGGAAACCTGTGGTGATGAAACTCTTCGGTAACCTTGGCTCTGATGACGGTTACACAAATCTACACATGATAAAATTGCCGAGGACCCATCACACACACACACACACATACACACACATGTCACACATACACCACACACATGCAAGTAAAACTAATGAAATCTGAATAAAGTCTGTGGATTGTACCAATATCAATATCCTGGTTTGATATTTAACTAAAGTTATGTAAAAATGGAGGAAACTGAGTAAAAAGTACATGGGATCTCTCTGTACTGTTTTGCAACTTCCTATGAATCCATAATTATTTCAAAATAAGTTTTTCTGCAAAGTACTTAGTGCTGTTTTCAAAAACCCCATAATTAATATACCCATTCTCTGCTTTTCAACTTGCTCCCTGCAGAGTCTAAGTAAAGTTTTCCTTCTTTTCAGCTCAACTCCAGTCCCACATTTCCAAGTCGAGGCTTCCCATGATAATCAGAAGTGCAAGAGAGCCACTGTCTCCATCGATTCTACACAGACAACTCCCAGCCCCTGAGCATGCAGCCCTCAGGAAGCTGGGATTGTCAAGGATAGCCATTCCAGAATAGCATTTTGTTGACATTTTTGATTGTTCACATTACAGAAAGATAAGGGCTTTCTCACAATTAATAAAACTTAAGGGAATATTCAAATGTTCTTAGGCAGTCATTTAGATTAGTCCAAGCCAGATTTTCAAAGCACAGCATGTATATTTTGTTAGATGTTTCTGGTAACTGCCATCATGAATCTAGCAGATGTTCAGGTAACAGTCATTAAAAGCTCTCCATGACTAAGTAGCATAATGACCTTTATTAATCACTGCATCTGGTGTTTGCCAAATGGGAAAGAAACAATACTCAAGCAGCCTTTTGTTAAGGGCTAACAAATTATCTGAATGAAGATACTTCAGCACATTTAAATTATATTTAAATTATATAAAGATCGTGGTATAAACATTTAATTCCAAGTAGCATTCTCAATAAAATAACTCATTGCAAACCTAACTGCTCTCTAGAGAACATTCATAATGTTTACTGGGCAGTCTGTTTCAGTAATAACATAAAGCAAGAATTGAATCCTCTCAGTAATTAGGTAACTGATTAAATTTATCAATTATCTACTATCTGTTATCTCACTTAGATGATAAGCCATAGAGAAACAAATACCAGGCAAGCTCATGAACCACCAAATTCTTCAGAATTATTCACTTTTCTCCAAAATGATGAATGAATTGCAGTCCTTGCCCTCAAGAAGCTCGCAGCTTAATAACGGGTACGACCCTCTAGAAAATAATCATATACACATAGCTGTAAGATAATAAGTAAAGACACATTCAAAGAGCTACTCTAAATCATTTCCAGGTGGGACTTAGTACCTCTGCTCTACCAGTTCCCAGCTATCCCCTATGATACATCTAAAAAATCTGAGAAAGCAACACAAGATATTGCATCAGTGTCTGAGAAGACTGAGTACCTTCAATTACATTGCAGGACCACATATAAATTTGGTTCATATTGCTGATTTCATAATATCCACTCTTTTCTCCATTAACATGATACAAGGTAACTTGCATTTGGGACAGTACATGCAATCCAAAATGCAGCTCTTGATATTGACTAATTATGGATTTGACACTTGTACTGCCATTTATTAAGCAACTCACAGTAACAAGTAGAGAAGTTGTATGATCTTACTACACCACAGATAGACATCATTCTACAGGAGTTAACGTTTCTACAGTTTTTTTCTCACTAGCTAACACGGTGACACCCCATCTCTACTAAAAATACAAAAAGATTAGCTGGGTGTGGAGGCAGGCTCCTATAGTCCCAGCTACTTGGGAGGCTGAGGCAGGAGAATGGTGTCAACCCAGGAGGCAGAGCTTGCAGTGAGCCGAGATTGCGCCACTGCACTCCAGCCTGGGTGACAGAGCAAGGCTCCGTCACAAAAAAAAAAGAATATATCATCCAGAAAGCATCTGCAATGGTGATTTGCATGTCACCACAGTGTAGGGTAGCAAATTGCAGTGATCACAGCTACTATCCAGCCCCTCACCATTGAAGCCAATATGGACAGGAGTGGAGAGGCTGGTTAAGGAGGAGCACATTTCTAACGCTGACATCACAGATGGCAGAATGGGTTTTGGATTCCCTTTACTTCAGAGATTACTTGAACAAATGTAGTTTTGATATTAATAGCAATACTGATTGCAATTCAAATATTGAAGATTCTTTTCTTCAACCAGCATATGTCGAGCATTTATCATATGCACAGATAATAGCGCTCCACATGCCAGGAGAGTTTATATGCCATTGGAAGAGATGGCCATCACCACTAAATATTTTTAACAACAAAGGCAGTGATTAATGGAACAAAACACAGGGCTAGAGCTGGATGGCTGTGAAAATGAGCTGGGAAGGGCAGGCTGGACTCTCTGAGATGCCTGATGAAGGAGGTTGTACTTCACCCTGAAAGCAGTGAGCACTCATAATAAATTTTTAAGCTAGAGTGTGTGGCAGAAACATGAGTCTAAACTGTAGTAAAAGAGAAACATGAAAAATGCATTCAGCAGGTTGGCATATATAAACAGTTTCTCAAAGGGCAATAAAAGATACCGCAAGGACAAAAAAATCGGTACACATACAAAGCATAATAAATCTGAACACCACGCACATTGGTTTATTTACCAAACACCATATATTTACTGTGTGCTTAAATGGGGGCCATTCTAAGCACTTTACAAACGTTGCCTCCTTTAATCCATATTCACTAACTTATGAGAACTTTTGTCTGAGGTTATTAATCCAATTTTACATACGAGGAAACTGAAGCACAGAGAAACTAAGTTGCTCAAGGTCACAAGACTAGTAAGTAGTGGATTCGAGACCTGAACTCGGGCAATCTGGCTATACAATCTATCCAATACTGTCTAATAGAGCTTGCTGCAATGTGGCTATTGAGCACTTAATATGTGGCTAGAATGAGGAACCAAATTTTCTATTTTACTTAATTTTAATTATTCAACCACATGTGGCTACTGGCTACCATGCTGGAGAGTTCAGACCACATTCTTACTTAATATACAGTCCTGCTTTACTAAGAGCCTCAGTGACAAGCAAGAAAGGAATGGTGCGGGGCACAGTGGCTCACGCCTGTAATCCCAAAACTTTGGGAGGCCAAGGCAGGAGGACTGCTTGAGCTCAGGCATTTGAGACCAGCCTGGGCAACACAGTGAGACTTCATCTCTACCAAATATAAAACAAAATTAGCCAGGCACGGTGGCGCATGCCCGTAGTCCCAGCTACTTGGGAGGCTGAGGCAGGAAAATCACTTGAGCCCAGGAGTTCAAGACTGCAGTGAGCTATGATCTCACCACTGTACTCCAGCCTGGCTGACAGAGCCTGACCTTGTCTCGAAAATTTAAAAATGGGGGAGAGGAAGGAATGGTGCTTAAATAGTCCATTGCAGTCAATTTCATTCTTTAAATTTCATTTTATTTTAATTGACAAATAATTGTATATGTTTACAAATTTAATGGTTTAAAGAATTCAAAGAAAACCTTTCAAGGTCATTTCAACTTTCAAGCAACAACTGACTGCAAAATTTACCAACTTACTTCAAAAACTCCTTTCCATAGTTAAAGACAATGGTACACTGGGCCAACTAGCTAAATAAAATGGACTCATTTTTCTTTCAAACATTATTAAATTAATTACAACCTGTACTAAATATATCTCCCTAAAACAAAGTCTTGACAAAACTTTTATTAACTAACTCTACCCACACATACACAATTTTGACTTCAAATACGACATAGCTAAATTTAAGGAATAAATACACTGCTTATAGTTTTCCAAGTACAAATGAGCTGACATTGTTACAAAAATTAACAAACATCACTATATTGAAGCAGACTGCTATCCACAGAGCCCTGTATTCTGTTCCAGACATAAACACCTACATATTATTAGCCATCTAAGAGATCAGAAGAGCAATATCAGCAACAGAATAACAACAATAATAAAAATAACAAAAATACCAACAGCAGCTTACCTTTATTCCTTACAGTGTGGCAGGCATTGTGTGAGTCCCTTATACACATGATCTCACACAGCCCTTATAACACCTGGGAAAATATACACTATTACTATCTCTACTTTTCGGATAAAGAATCTAGTGCACAGGGAAGTTCCATAACTTGCTCAAGGCTAAACAGCAAATGAGTGAGCAAATCCAGGATCGAGACCTCTGTCTGTCTGATTAACGCCCACCCTCTTAGCTAACCACCTCTGCGCTGCCTTTCCTTTCCATTAAACCATTCACGTAACTGTGGATCAGCTTAGCGGTCACGTGTGAAAATCTCTAAAAGCTAGTCACAACTAAGCCAAATGCACAACTTTCTAAGACTACTGTTACCTGATGTATCAATGTGTGTTGGGGGGTAGTTGTGTGTGTGTGTGTGTGTGTGTGTGCGCTTGTATGCAAAGAGTAAACACAGGTAGGCATTATGAATTGACATTGTAATTCAAGAGGTTACTATAAAAAAAAATGGCTTCAAGAAACTAATTAGAATATGAATGTCAATGCTCTGTAAGATCTTAGAGAACATCTAATCACATTACAGACAGTAAACACCACGACACAAAGACATTCACTGACTTACCTTAAGTCATATGATAGTAAAACTAGATCACAGGTCTTCCAACTCCCAAATCAATGTCCCTCTCACCACATTCTAATGGCCATATCCGTGTTTCACCTTAGGATATATGCTACTTCTAAATAAGACTGCCAAATCCCAGCACGGAACAAAGTACTTTGTAACAGTGTTTAAGTTACATATAAATGACACGCTTTTACTTCTAGTCTTATTCTTTATCACATTAGATACCACACTAGTGAGGACCACTTTGACTACAAGTAATAGGCCAAAAATTCTAGAGGTAACTAGGGGTCGGTACAAATGTTCCTTAGTGTCACTGGTGTCACAAAAGACTAGCCTTCTATATTTCTTCTCCCCCATATTGCTTTTGTCCTTACGGTCACATCATGGCTGCTATAACTCCATGAATTGCACTCACATTCCAGGTAGAAAGAAGGATGTAACAGAAAAGCAGAGGTGACGACTGTCTCAGAAGGTAAAAACCCTTCCAGAAATCCTCAGCAGGCTTTTGCTTACATCTTAAGAAAGAGAGTTCATTTGCTGGTTTGTTTTTTAACCGAGGGCACTAACACTCTACACACAAGAGAGAATGGAGATTGGGTGGACAATGAACACTGTTTGTCACAAGCAGCCATTTCTCAAGTTCTCATTAAATAATTCTTGTCATAGTATCTTCCTTTTTGGTCAAGGGCATGAATCCTTTATAAATAATAAAGAACTACAAACCTACAACTAAATAAAGTAAATTAGATGCTATAACTTTAGTTTTGTAAGCTTAAATTGTCAACATATATAGCAAAATGAGTACATTTTAAATATAAGCTGAAAACAATTATCCATCTACAAAATATCTGCGACATCTGAAATATCTACAAAATCTCTGAAAGGGTTCATTTTTGTATTTCTCTGTCTATTGCTTAAGTTATTAGCTATAATATTTCGCTTATCTAGGACCATATTATGACAATCTTAACCATCTAAAAAAAAACAGAACGGAAGTAGAAATGTTCAGTAAGTCAAATCAACAAATGTATTCCAATTAACGTTTATTGGTCAATTTAATAAATAACTTTCATGTGTAGAATTTTTTAAGTGTAGTAATAGAAGCAAAAGCAAAATGCTAAGAGAATATAAAGAAAGAAATGATTCAATCTAACCTAGAGAGGTGAGGGGAAAACGAGTCAGGGAACAAGCTTTTTGGCAGGAGTGGCACTGGAACCTGAAGGTTGATCGATAAGGAATGTGACTGCTGGAGAAGGAGGGAAAAACTCGCCATCCAGATGGAGCAGCACATTTGGGAAGCAGCAAGTATTCTGATGTAGCTGGCACAGAGGGTGCGTGGAGAGATTCAGTGATACAGCCAGAAATACTGCATAGGTTAAGCCCGAATTCTAGGTTTTATGGCAAATTGTTTCAGAAAGCTATTTCAGACAGCAATGGAAGGGTGGCACACAGAGTTAAAAGTTCATGCTTCTTCTTGCCTCCTACCCCTATCACCCTAAGAGAATTTCCAAACGTCTTTACACATATTCTTCACGTTTGGGCACCTGCTTCACCTATTTTCTTGCCATACTTAACAATTTGCAGTTTTCCCAACACATTGTGCCCTCTCTTATCTTCACGACTCTTCCTTTGGGATGCTCACACAAACTCTCTTTTTCCCTAAGCTAGCTAGCCTTTATGCATGCTTTCAGACTTGGCTCAACTGAGACCATCAGTCACCTCATCAAACAATTTAATTCCTTCAGTCCTCTCATCACCAAATGAGGGAAAGTTAAGAGGGTCCGTTAAGTACCTCCCCGCTTGAGGTTCCATGACCTTGTCTATTATAATGCCTGTCATACCACTCTAATCAATGACTTTTGTCTCTGACCACTTGCATCTGAGCTCCTTGAGGATACATCTCTATGCCCTTGCATCTAAGATGCAGCAAGTATTCAATATATGTTTATTGAATAAAATGAATGAGGAGGCTACTGTCATAATCTAGAGGAAAAGTACGAAGGAATGAACGTGGAAATGAAAAGGTCAGGACAGATACCAAAGCTCCTATGTCTTAAAAACAAGAGAGACCTTCAAGGCCCTTATTCAAAATCTACTCTTACTTCAGTATTAATTTTAATAAAGCCTTGTTCATTCGGTTCTCTAACCTACAAAAAATGCAAAATGAAGAATCTGAATTAAGAAAAATTCAATCATATTTAGCATACTTCTGTTTAACAAGATAAACATACATTGTTTTTCAAAAGTTTTAATTCAAATAAACATGAGGCTTTTAAAGGAGAAAAGCAGGATCTTCAGTAACACACAGCTCTTACGATTACATTTACGCCTTACACACATCTGAAGAGATGGTGTGGCTTTACTTTTCAGTCGGCTTGATGGTGTCTCACCTTGCCAATCTAGTGGAGCTTGGCCCTAGAGATGCAGGCTAATGAGGACATTTGAAGGGAAAACTGTGAAAGTTTGTTTTTCCAATTTGCATAGTTATCACTCATCCCATCCTTTTCCCTGGTCCACCAGGTTACGTTGTCTTAACTCTGCCTATGACAGCCTCATGTCAAAACACACTAACCCACTAGACTATGTTGCATAACTACACAAACACTTATTAGACAAGACTGTCTTAACAAATGCATGTTACACCATTCATCTATTCTTTCATTCATTTTATAATTTCCCTCCCTCCCCAAAATAATTTTTTTTTTGAGACAAAGTTTCACTCTTGTTGCCCAAGCTGGAGGGCAATGGCGCAATCTCAGCTCACCACAACCTCTGCCTTCCGGGTTCAGGCGATTCTCCTGCCTCAGCCTCCCGAGCAGCTGGGATTACAGGCATGCACCACCAGCCCGGCTAATTTTGTGTTTTTTTTAGTAAAGACATGGTTTCTCCATGTTCATCAGGCTGGTCTCGAAATCCCGACCTCAGGTGATCTGCCCACCTTGGCCTCCCAAAGTGCTGGGATTACAGACATGAGCCACCGTACCCGGCCCCCCAAAATAATTTTTAACCATATCCTTGACTCTTACTTAGCATAAGTTTGTTTCTATCTCACATCAAGGAAAACTATTTGATAAAAACTTCTCTCAAACCATTTATCATAATTTTATCACCAACTTTGATACTTCTAGGATAATTTTCTCTTCACAAATCAATTTTTCATACTATTTATAATATTAATATGAATACAATACTTAGAAATGCTACATTCTCCCTACATCCATCCAAATTCATATCATATTTTAAAGAATTGAATTTTTTTTTTAAAACTCTCTTCTTAGGGGTCAGTGTTTTATATTTGTCCCTATGACCTTTTTTTTTTCAAAGAGTCTGTCAATATGAAAAATAGGTAAAATGTAACAATATTCTGCAAAAGGATAAAATAGCAAATTGGTTAATGATTAAGAACACTATTAGAAGAGGTTTGAAAAAGCAAGCTTCTAAGAAAAAAATCTATGTATATACTTCCTGTTTTTCACCAAAAAAACTGTCTGAAAAATTTTAAACAAAAGTCTGAGAACAAAAGCCATTCTACTACTTTAATATACTACTACTACTACTTTAATATAATAAGATATAAGTATCTTATTTAATATAAAAGTATCTTTGGTAATATTTTTTATATATCCACATGTTTCCTGTAATATATGAGATATATCTATATATGTGCATTTTAAAAGGCACGAAAATTATTATTCTTTTCCCTGGGTATATTCCAAGTAACTATGATTGTGAATGAAAACAAAAACTAAAAAAAATTCCAATAAAAAATTCTGACTGTAAAGGTCAAACTACATAAATCTGACATTTTCAAACAGATGGGATTAAATTAACTAATTTATATTCTCTGGAAATAGTAAAAACTATTTTCTTTAAATACCTAATTGTTAGAATCCTGCTATTTAGAGATGGGAATGTAGTTTTCTATTTCAGAAGGGGAGCAGAAATACAGTAGAAAGCAGGAGATAAATAACTGTAAAGTATCCTAAATAATACTGCCACATTTTCAAAGGTAAATGACAACAGTCTCTCTGCTTTTTGAGATGCATATCTGTTCAATCACTTAAATACCACATTCTTCCACAAAATGAAAAAAAAAAAAAAAAAGACAAGATGTCTAAGATTTCTTTCAGCTCTAATATTCTTTATATGGTTGACTATTTTATGTATCACAGTTCATACTATCCTGCTAAATCATTTTACATAAGACTTATGGAATCTCATAGCCTTACTTTAAAACACAGATTATATCACATTAAAGAAAAAATATAATCTACATTTTATATCATCTGAATTATATGTACACTCATCAAATCATATAAAGATAGAATGCTTAATACATGTGAATGCTTACATGTGGAAAGGCTGATACATCAATTTACCAACTGATTTTAAACCATAATTTGGTGAAATTGCCAATATAATCAACTGAGTTGATGGCCTGTGATTTTTGAAAATCAAGTCCTAATTATCACTTTAGAAATGTACTATTTTAAATGCTTAAAAAGTAAAATATACAAGTATATCTTTAAAGATGTATCAACATTAGCTCATTTAAGATCTAGAAGTTAGACATGCGATTTTAAAATGTTTTCAAAAATGTATTTCAGCATATTCTAGACACAGGCTATGAATATAAGACTGTTTTTAATATAAATAACATTGATTAAACATATAATCATAAACAGAATTATTCACTAAAAAAGGCAATAAAATCTACTATTCATTGGCTAAATTCATATTTATAACTATTATTTTGTCAGCTATTGACACAAATAAAAATCATCCAGTTCTTATGTTCTACCATAGGCAGAATCCTAGCTTGTTCTCTTCTGATGTCTGCTATGAATATTTATATTTTAAAATTAAAACAAATGAGGATTACAAAAATTATTCTTCTACCTCCAAAATACATAATGCAAGAGGATCTTGAAAACATGAAAAGTACTATTACAGCAGCAATGCAATAACCTCCCCTTACTCTGTACCTCTTAATAATATCCCCCTAATTTTTGTTCAAAAACAGTAATAATGAGGCATGTTAACGATTATGCCATTACCTGATCCTTTTCAGATACCATAATAGATCAGAAATGCAAAAGCATACAGGGAAACTCAAAACCCCTTTTTATAGCACATCCTTAGGTCGATATTTAGCAAAATCTGAGTGCCTTGAAAGTGCTTGATTGTTCATTCTGCTAATCCTACCTTCCTTCACTGTGGCTGCTTTTTGCCTTGATGGTGTCACCAGCTCCTTTACAATCTGCAAGACTTGAATCATTGCTAGTTAACAAGCCAAAGACTCCAGCTGCTTCCTCTAGAAATCCAACAGGTTTCATCACCAGAAGCTCATTTCTGCTTTCAGAAAGCTCAAGCACGAACACAGTTCAACTTCAGAGAAATGAATGCTTTGCCTAGCTATCCATGAAGGCTCTGAAGCAGTTAATAAGAAACAACGAAAGGATAGGCTGTATCTTCTTGAAATGATGGATTCAAAGTGATTTCAGCACATGTGAAAGCCCCATCCTCAAAGTCCAAAACGTATTACTATGCACAGCCTTAACTAGTTATAAACAAAACAAAACAAAATGTGGGTAATCTTCTGTAAATCACTAAGCAAAGTGAAAACATTTTCTCACAAAAGCCATGACAGAAAAAATAAAGTGCTCTGCTATAAATTCTCACACAGTGCATCACAGATGCTATGTGCAAGTTTTTAAGTAGTCAACCAAAATACCCTGCACTGTCGAAAGCCTTAATACTTTTTTCCAATTTCTCAAAAACCTTATATTTGAAACGGAAAATAAAATGTGGATAAAAATAAAATCTATCTTGCTAACTCTAAGCTCCCAGATTTGCATAAAAGATATGGTGCCTCAAAAATATCCTATAAATTCCTTGTCCTCCTCCTCACATATACACCTCTGACATCCCAGTCCATGAATAGAAGTCTAAATTCACATGCACACTAGAAATTCCCATAGGAGTCTGTAAATTCAGTGGTCTCAACATCCAGTGGCATGGACCAGATAATTTCAAAACAAGTATAACCACTGCTCCATATGACGTTTAACAGCCAAGTTGTAACAAATGCTGAATTAATATTTAATATCTTTGTTATATGTTCTATTTATCCCATAGCAGCCCTTCTCAAAGTAAAACTACAGAGTTAACTAAAAGAGAAAAATTACATTCAGGTGAACATGGCTAAATGCTTTGTTTATTAAACTGATTCTCCACCAGTAATTTGTTCCTCTTACGGTACTGCCAATTTTCCTCTCCTATTTTTCTTTCCTTCCCATGAATTGACATTTTTAACGTATCATAAAATATTAGATCCCAGAGCAAATCAGAGGCAGTTCCTTTGCCTTCAGACAGTTAAAGGCTTGTTATTTTCCCATTTTTCAGCTGGACAACTGAGCACAGTCAATCAACCAAGGTTACAAGTAAACCGATCCAAAAATCAGCCTTCTGCTTTCTCTCCAGCAAGCGCCGTCTGTAAAAATGTCTAGTTTTAAAATTCAAGGTGAAGTGTTCAGCTCTTCAGACATGACGTGCTGCAACATGTACATATATATCACCCATAATGTATGCTCCACATGGGTGTTAGGTTCAGAAATCAGTGCTCCAAGCCATGACAGTGAGAACGTACTTGGAAAGGGAGGACAAAACAGGACCACTCTAATTCCCTATTATCTTTAAAGAACATATTCGTACTCAACAAACTAAATCGAAGTTAAGAGTTCAGATGGGTCAAAGACTAAGTTTTAAAACTCAAGTCAAAACTGTGATCTTGAATCCTTCTGAAGATGTAAATTTAAACAAATAAAAGTAGAAATCTAACTCCTCAATTCAAGTTTCCTCAGTTCTTTCTATGCCTCATCCCACTTCCTAGGGCAGTTTGGGACACGTAATAAGTGTTAAGTATCTACTGCCTTTGTTTTCCAATCATGTTTCCAGCTCCTGAGAAATTACTTCCTCTCTTCTGGAGAAGATCTTTGGAAGGTCCTGTTTTGACAGGTAACTTTCCATTAGCTTTCCTCTCTCCCAGTCTTTCTCTTTCTGCAAGGAAGGAGATATGCAGGACATTAACCTCTCAGTCAACTATTTCCTCCATACCTGGCCAGGGAAGAGAGGACTATCTAAATTCATGTCTCATAAATTTCAATCATCATCTTCCTTATCTCACTGGTATTATCACTGGTTTTGAAAATGAAAATCACATAGCAATCACTTTGAACACATTGGTTCACTACTGTCAATGCTTAGCTTCTGCTAGCAATCAATAGCTTTTTCTTGTTTCTCTCATTTTTCATCACACATTGCATCAGTAAGAATATTTGATCACATACTCTGATGTATGTAACTGAGCTGAACTCTTTAAAATGCCAAAGTCATAGAAGACAAAGACAGACTGAGGAAGTGTTACAGATTAATTGAGTCAGGATAACAAAATGCAAAACAGGATCCCAGATTAGATAGCAGGCCAAAAAGGGTGAGGGGAAATATGGGACATTTTGGGAGAAGAGGTGAAATTTGAATATAGTCCATAGGTTTATAGTTAATTTCCTAACTATGACCACTGCACTGTAGTTATGTAACAGAACATCTTGGATTTCAGGATATATACTCCAAAATAGTTAAGGGTAAAAACTTCAACTCACTCTAACACTTCAGGAAAAAAAAAAAAAAAGCAGTAATATTAACACAGGATGAGAAAACAAATGTCATAAAATGTTAACACTGGGGAAATCCAGGTAAAAGAATATGAGAATTGTCTATGCTATTCTTGCAACATTTTCCTAAGTCAGAAATTATTTCAAAATAAAAAATTAGATCCTGACTCACTCTCTCTGGAGTGTACCCAGAAGAGGCATGGTGGAGCAGTGGGACAACATAGGTGGATCCTCTCACTTCAGTATTTTATCCCACTGGTCAATTCCCTCCATGCCATGATCTGAATGTCTAAGTTCCCCCAAAATTCCTGTGTTAAACCTAACCCCCAAGGTGACGGTCTCATGAAGCAGGACCTTTGAGAGTTGTTAAATCACGGGAGCACAGCTTTCATTAACGGGCTTAGTGCCCTTACAAGAGGTAATCCCAGAAAGCTGCCCTGCCTTTCCACCATGTGAGAAGCTAGAAGGCGCCACCTATGAACTAGAAAGCAGGCCCCCAACAGACATTAAATCTGCCAGTGCCTTGATCTTGGACTTTGCAGCCTCCAGAACTCTAAGAAATAAATTTCTATTGTTTGTAAGCTATCCAGCTTATGATATTTTGTTAGAACAGCCCAAATAGAATAACACAAGTGCTACATCCCATTGGTTAATTTGACTCCAACTTCATAGTAAGTCCTGATATCTAATAGAAAAATATCCTCCCTCTCTGATATTATTTAGAAATGTCCTAGCTACTTTTGGCTCTTTACCTTTCCACCCTTTCCATATAAAATATAAAATCACCTAATAAGTTCCCTGGTAAGCCTGATTGCGATTTGATTTGAATTTCATTGGTCTATATGTCAACTAGGTAGAAATGATATTTTTCGGATACAAAGTTTTCCTGTACAAAAAACATGGTATATTTCTCTATTTCTAGGTCCTCCTAAAATCCTTTTTTAAAAATATGTAATTTTCCTTTAGAATTCCTTTTTTTTTTTTTTTTTTTTGATGGAGTCTCGCTCTGTCGCCCAGGCTGGAGTACAGTGGCGTGATCTCGGCTCACTGCAAGCTCCGCCTCCTGGGTTCATGCCATTCTCCTGCCTCAGCCTCCCCAGTAGCTGGGACTACAGGCGCCTGCCACCATGCCAGATGCCAGGCTAATTTCTTTGTATTTTTAATAGAACCGGGTTTTCACCATGTTAGCCAGGATGGTCTCGATCTCTTGACCTCGTGATCCACCCGCCTTGGCCTCCCAAAGTGCTGGGATTACAGGTGTGAGCCACCACGCCCTGCCTAGAATTCTTACATATCTTTCATTAGATTTATTTCTATTTTTTCTGATACGATTGAAAACAGAGTCTCTTAATTACTTTTTCACTGCTGATACATAAGCATGCAACTAACTTCTGTACATTAGTTGTTTTTTGTTTGTTTGTTTGTTTGTTTGTTTTGGGGGGGGACAGAGTCTTGCTCTGTCAGCCAAGCTGGAGTGCAATGGCACGATCTCAGCTCACTGCAACCTCCGCCTCCCGGGTTCAAGCAATTCTCCTGCCTCAGCCTCCCAAGTAGCTGGGATTACAATAGGTGCCTTGCCACCACACCTAATCTTCGTGTTTTTGGTAGACAGGGTTTCACCATGTTGGTTGGCCAGGCTGGTCTCAAACTCCTGACCTCAGGTGATCCACCCGCCTCGGCCCCCCAAAATACTGGGATTACAGGTGTGAGCCACCAGGCCAAAGTGCTGAGATTACAGGCGTGAGCCACCGTGCCTGGCCTTGTACCTTAGTACCTATAGCTACATTGTTAACATCTTCCTTATTTCTAACAATTTATCTGTAAATTCTTCTGGTTTTCTCTACCTAATAACAATATCACCTGTATTTTTTTTTTCCTTTTTCTGAGACAGAGACTCTGTCATCCAGGCTGGAGTGCCGTGGCACAATCCTCACTGCAACCTCTGCCTCCCAGGCTCAAGTGATCCTCCCACCTCAGCCTCTCAAGTAGCTGGGACCACCAGCTACTCAGGGTGTGCCACCACACACAGCTAATTTTTTATATTCTTTATAGAGACAGGGTTTCACTATGTTGCCGAGGCTGGTCTGGAACTCCTGAGCTCAAGCAATCCGCCCGCCTCAGCCTCCCAAACTGCTGGGATTATAAGCATGAGCCACCACACCCAACCTCATCTGTAATTTATGAACAATTCATTTCCTCCTTCCAATCCTTATACTTCTAATCCATTTTTCTTGTTTTGCTGCACTGGCTAAGACCATCAATACAATCTTTAATAGAAGTGGTTCTAACCAGCACACTTTTCTACTTTTTTAATTTTAAAGGGATGCTTTCAACATTTTCCAATTTAAGATGATGCTTGCTTTAAGCCTTTTATAGATACTCCATCAGGCTACTCAAGAGGCAAAGGCAGAAGGATCCCTTGAGCCCAGGAATGTGAGGCTGCAATGAGATATGATTGCACCACTGCACTCCAGCTCTAGCCTGGGCAACAGAGTGAGACTCCATCTCTAAAAAAAAAAATCAAAATTATTTTTTAAAATTTTTAAAGAATTCAGATATAGACACCCTTCATCAGGTTAGGGAAATCCCCTTCCATTCCTGATTTAGAAGAGTGATTTGAGAATGTTATTTTTAAATGTCAATACTTATAATACAATATATGAAAATATCATCCTTTGTAACTACAGAATTTAAAAGCTACAATAAAAACCTTTCTATTTCAACTTAAAAACCTGAGGGATCAGTTTATCTCATTTTACTAGGTACTTGCTAGGTACATGCAGTGATGTGCCACATCTCATTTATACCAGCTCGCTGGTAGCTTGAAGTTTTAAAACTGGCTGTGGTGGGTGTTTTTATACCACAGAAATTAGCAAACATTACAATCAGGGTTTTCTCCCTCCCACACTCCCCAGTAGCTGGTTGTTAAACATTTACCAGCACAACACTGGAGGCAGGGGGAAAAAAGTTTGAAGATCCTGTAAGTAATATTTACATTGATTCAACAAGCATTCATTGAGCATTTACTATGTGCTAGGTAGGCACTGGGAATTAGAGACTTAAGACGCTCATAACCAAGAAGAATGTGCTAAGTGGCAAAGTAGCGCTAAAACCAATTTTGAGCTGACAGGGCAGGATGCAATACAGAATCAGGAACCAGGCAATGTAACATCAGAATACCATATGGAAAAATCTTTCAAACCACAAATTGATAATCACTCCCCTGTCTAAAAACATTAATGGCTTTCCATTTGCACATAGATAAGTTTAAATTCCTTAGCATAGAGTGTGGCCTCATTTATAATATAGTCCCCATCTATCACTGCAGACACGATTCCCGAAGCTTCTTGCCAGTACTACTTCAATTACACACAGTGGGCGCATGACACTTTCCTCCATTCCCTGAATACAACACCATTGCCTTTGTATATTCCATGACCCCTGCCTACAGGAACTTCCCCATTTTCTCTACTCAGATTTTCAAGACCTAATTTTTATCTCCTTAAAGAGGTCTTCCCAATCTTCTCAGGGCATTAATTAGCTGTTCCCTCTCTCCCCATACCTACAACACCCTATACATACCTACATCTATCAGAACACTTATCCCAGTGAATTTTAGCTATTTACAAGTTACTTTCCTACCCCAGACCATGTCCCTCATGGGGGAGATAGACTAGATCTATGGTCTGCAAACATTTTCTATAAAAGCTAGATTGTAAATGTTTTCTATTTTGTGAGCCATGTGGTCACTGTTGTAACTACTCAACTCTGCTATTGTATAATACACATAGACAATACACATATGAATGTGTGTCCAAATATGACCCATAGGCTGTAGTTTGCAGACTACAAACCACCAGTGGGGAGTGGGGGGGCAGCAATGTCTAAAGACATTTTTGATTCTCACAACAGGAGGTGGGGTACTATGGCATCTAGTGCATAGAAGCCAAAGATGCTGGTTAACATCCTTACAGAACAGCCTCCACAAGAATTATCTAGCCCCAAAAGTCAATAGTGATGAGTTGACAAACCCTGCCCCAGACCATGTCCCTCATGGATAGTGACCTTGTCCTGAGTAACATCTGAAGCTTTTCTATTATAGCTTTAGACTCATTAGTTGTTATTTAATAAAGACTTGGATATATCAATAGTTAATAGAATTTCTAAAAATTTCCTAGACAAATCAAAATCATGATCTCCATTTTGGGAGAAAGAATCAAAAGCCTTAACCTTTTGCATACTATCTGAACAGTAATATTATGACAGTAATTTTATATTAACAAATATAGTCATGCACACAAATTTAGTTACAAGGATGTTTGCAATGTGTATTATTTATAATTGCAAAAAAAAAATGGGAAATAATCAAAATGTCCGACAACAAGAACTCAATAAAGTTTCAGTGAGTGTACACCATGGAATACTAGATGGCATTAAAAAAATTGCATTCTAGACAAGTGATTGTCAATCTGCAGTGAAATCACCTGGGGAGTTTCAAAGGACTGATGCCTGAACTCATCCACAGGGACTGTGACTTCATTGTCCTAGAGTGTAGCCTGGGCACCACAAAGTTTAAAAGCTCCCCTAAATGATCCTAACCTTCAGCCATGGTTCAGAACCACCATTCTAGAAGAATGACATAGGAAAAGCTAACTATAAATGACTATGTAAACATGAAAGGTATAAAATATGATTTCACTCGTCGGATGGATGGATCAATGGAGGGATGAATGGATAAATGACGAATGGATAGATGATGGGTGGGTGGATGGATGGATGGATGGATGGATGGATGGATGGGGGAGGCACACAAAGGAAAAATATCAAAATCTTGTTTGGCCCTAAATATAAAAAGTACAAGAGAACTGGTATAATTCTAAAGCAAAATTATACCACTATTCAGAGCAAATAATGTTATAAGTAATTCAAACCAACACCCTAGACTCTTAAAGAATTACAAACGAATGGTCCCTACTTTCTTCTCTTTGTCAATACACATCTCTAATAGTTTTTATTATTATTATTATAATAATGCATGTTCACTACAGAAAAATAAGAATCTAACACTAAGCCAAAAGAAAATAAAAATCTGTCTTAGGTCCCACATACCGAGATAAGCACTACCGACAATCTTTTAGACTTTGTACTTTTTTGTTACTGATTTTACAAAAATGAGGTACTATTATGCATATTCTTTTGGAACTAACGTGTTTTCACACTTTCATATGTGTCATCAACATCATTTTTATGCAAAAAACACAGACAAGAATATTTGGACTCTGCTCTAAGCCTACAAATTCTTTTGATCATACAAATAACAATCCAGCATCTTTTCATTCTTGGCAATGATTCAGACTTTTTTTAACCCACTTTTCAGAAAACTTTTTTGGCTTTCCTGGAAATACATTTCAGAATTGAACTACTGTCATCCTTTTCAGAACATGTAGATAAATGAGATGAAAAAAATGTGAGAGATTTTATTGTGACAAACATAATCTGTAAATATTCAAGATGTCCACTGGCCTGAAAATATAGAGACTGTAGGATATTAAACTATAAACCATTTCTAACTCTTCTCTCTTTTTTGGGTTAAGAAATCAGTTAATAGACTTCATTTCCTTCATTTCTTTGTCATTCTACTTAAGTTTGGTTTTTTTTTGTTTGTTTGCTTTTTTGTCTTTGAGACAGAGTCCCACTCTGTCGCCCAGGCTGGAGTGTGGTGGCTCGATCTCAGCTCATGCAACCTTCGCTTCCCAGGTTCACGCGATTCTCCCTGCCTCAGCCTCCCCAGTAGCTGGAATTACAGGTGCCTGCCACCACGCCCAGCTAACTTTTGGTGGTGGTGGTGGTGGTGGTGGTGTGGTGGTGGTGGTGGTGGTTGTTTTTGAGACGGAGTTTCGCTCGTCTCCCAGGCTGGAGTGCTGTGGCATGATCTTGGCTCACTGCAACCTCCACCTCCCGGGTTCAAGCGATTCTCCTGCCACAGCCTCCCGAGTAGCTGGAATTACAGGTGCCTGCCACCACACCTGGCTAACTTTTTGTATTTTTAGTAGAGACGGGGTTTCGCCATGTTGGGCAGGCTGGTCTCAAACTCCTGACCTCACGTGATCCGCCCAACTGGGCCTCCCAAAGTGCTGGGATTATAGGAGTAAGCCACCGCGCCCAGCCAATTTTTGTATTTTTAGTAGAGACAGGGTTTTGCCATGTTGGCCAGGTTAGTCTCGAACTCTGGACCTCAGGTGATCCGCCCACCTCAGCCTCCCAAATTGCTGGAATTGCAGGTGTGAGCCACTGCGCCCAGCCTCTACTTAAGTTTTAAAGGAGGAAAAATACAGTCACTTCATTCTAGAATGTAGAAAATCAACCTCTACAAACGTCTACAATACAAATTACAGCACATTATTACAAAAAATAAAAATTCACTGACAACTTGAAATTGTCAGATGTGGAAAGAGCCACAGAATATGTGTTTATGGATGACAACATTACCCTTCTCTCATATAATTTCAAAGCAGATTATATGATAGTAATTGTTTATGAACAGAAGTATTCGTATTAATAGAATTAAGTTAGCAATTCTTTGAAAATCAGTCTGAAAATATTTTATCAAATGATAATTCATTTTGCTTATAAAGAGCAGGCAAGAAACTTTTCAACTCTGCAGCTCAGTGGACACTATCATAAACATGCACAAAGCTTCACAAACATGGGAAATAAAAATATATTATTCCAATTTATCTTCACAACATTGAGAAATTCTTAATCTACTGACTGTACAGAGTGTATTCTAAAGGCAAGAAAATCCTGTTCATTCATACAAGATTTCTTATGTATCTAGTATGTAAGAGGTACCATGCCAATTGCTGTTTTACAGGGGTAATCAACCTCCTTCCGTTCTACAAAGATAAACCAGCATTAAATAAATAATTACAAAATTAATGATTAAATTACAATTGAGATGACTCTTGCAAGTAAAGGATGACAGGAGAGTTGTGCCCTTACATGGAAAAAGAGTGTGAATTAAAAGCCATACATAATATACTATAACTGAACATACTCTAATTTACATATTATTACGTTTTCAATTTTTTTTTTTTTCCCCTGAGACAGAGTCTCACTCTGTCGCCCAGGCTGGAGTGCAGTGGCACAATCTCCGCCTCCCAGGTTCACGCCATTCTCCTGCCTCAGCCTCCCGAGTGGCTGGGACTACAAGCGCCCGCCACCGTGCCCAGCTAATTTTTTTGTATTTTTAGTAGGGACGGGGTTTCACCGCAATCTCCTGACCTCGGGATCCACCCACCACAGCCTCCCAAAGTGCTGGGATTACAGGCATGAGCCACCGCACCTGGCTACATTTTCAACTTTTTAAGGAAGTCTCCCATTGTGTAGAACTGACTTCTCTTTTAACTTTGCAAAGCCACATGCAAATGGACACACCAATATGGAAGAAAAGAGATTTAGTCATAATAAGGAAATTTAAATATGACTTCATTTTCAAAATCAAAAATTTAAGAAAACAGAGCATTCAACCAATCTGGAACTACTCTAGATTCCAACAAAGCTATCAAATAACATTATTAGTTTTAAAAAATTCATTATTGGCCGGGCACAGTGACTCACGCCTGTAATCCCAGTACTTCAGGAGGCTGAGGCGGGCAGATCACTCTGAGGTCAGGAGTTCCGAGACCAGCTTGGCCAACATGGCAAAACCCTGAAAACTACTAAAAATACAAAAATCAGCCAAGTGTGGTGGTGGGTACCTGTGCTCCCAACTACTTCAGAGGCTGAGGCAGGAGAATCACTTGAACCCAGGAGTCAGAGGTTGCAGTGAGCTGAGATCACGTCACTGCACTCCAGCCTAGGCGACACAGCGAGACTGTGTCTCAAAAAAAGAAAAAGAAAAAAAGGCACTTAACACAAAAATTAGCCAGGTGTGGTGGCGTGTGCCTGCAGTCCCAGCTATTCAGGAGGCTGAGGTGGGAGGATCACCACCTGAGCCCAGGAAGAATTTCAGTGAGCCAAGACCACGATACTGCACTCCAGCCTGGGTGACAGAGCAAGACCCTGTTCCCAAACCAAAGCATTTTGCTCTATGTGTATAGCCTTGGAATAAATGTTAATTCAACGTAACATCACATTTAAGATAAAAGGTTCATAAGTGCACATACACACAAAACACATAAAGACATATTGCCAAATAATTCACAAAAGCACTTGAGTATAGAAACACAGACGTCCCTCTAACATTCAAAGAGATTTGTGTAGAGATTCCCCCAATATGAAATCTGTAATCACCATAACACATTAATTATAACAGTGATGGAAGACTGCCAACAGTGTCCTTGACAGAATAGTACCTCAGGCAAAACTCATCTTTGGTACTTATTATTCTCCACTCTTCCTCCCTTTCTGAAACCTTTTACTACTTCTGCCTTTTCGGTATACTATGCATTATCTCTCCTCTGACCATCACAACATGGTCCATGTCTCAAAATAAAACTATATGAGGCCGGGCACAGTAGCTCACAAACTGTAATCCCAGCACTCTGGGAGGCCGAGGCAGGCAGATCACTTGAGCCCAGGAGTTCGAAACCAGCCTGGTCAACATGGCAAAACCCCATCTCTACAAAAAAATACAAAAATTGGCCAGGCATGGTGGAGCACACCTGTAGCCCCAGCTACACGAGAGGCTGAGGTGGGAGAATCGCTTGAGCCAGGGAGGCAGAGACTGTAGTGAGCCGAGATCGTGCCACTGCACTCCAGCCACTATAGTTGACAGAGCAAGACCCCTGTCTCAAAAAAACAAAGAAACAAACAAAAAACCATATGAAACCCCAATAAATACATAAAAGCTACACTGCTTCATAATAAATTTTTGGAAGGTGCAAAAGGAGCATTCAAAGTTAAAATCTGTGATTTTTTCCATAACCATTTTGGAAGAAAAGACTGTTTTAGAATGATATGATGAAAGAGAAAATGTAAACAGTGAGTCCATGAAAAAGTTATCTTGTCTAACGAGGAAACAGCACCTCACTAGGATGGCTACTACCAACGAAACAGAAAATAATAAGGGCTAGGAGGATGTGGAGAAAATGGAATCCTTCAGCAACGTAAGCCGGTGCAACCGCTATGGAAAACAGTATGGCAGTTCCTTGCAAAATTAAAAAAAGAATTACAATATGATCCAGCAATTCCACTTCTTGGTACAGACCCAGAAGAATTGAAAGCAGGGTTCCAAAGATGTATGTGTACACCCATGTTTACAGCAGCATAATTTACAACAGCCAAAAGGTGGAAGCACGAGGTCAGGAGATCGAGACCATCCTGGCTAACACAGTGAAACCCCGTCTCTACTAAAAATACAAAAAATTAGCCGGGCATGGTGACGGGCGCCTGTACTCCCAGCTACTCGGGAGGCTGAGGCAGGAGAATGGCGCGAACCTGGGATGCGGAGCTTTCAGTGAGCCGAGATCATGGACACTGCACTCCAGCCTGGGAAACAGAGTGAGACTCCATCTCAAAAAAAAATAAATTAATTAAATTTAATTTAATTTAATTTAAAAAGGTGGAAGCAACTCAAGTGTCCACTGACAGAAGAATGGATAAACAAAATGTGGTCTATATATACAAGGGAATATTATTCAGCCTTAAAAAGGAAGGTGATTCTGACCCATGCTACAATATGGATGGACCTTAAAGACATTGTGCTGAGTTAAATAAACCAGTTACAAAAATACAAATACCAAATGATTCCACTTACATGAGGTACCTAGAGGTCAGGGGCCGGGAAGAGGAAGAAACAGAGCATTAGTGTTTAACGGGTACAGAGCCTCCAGTTTTTCAAAATGAAAAGAGGTGAAGAGATTAAGGTTGCACAACAATATTAATGTACTTAACACTACTGAACTACACACTTAAAAAATGGCTAAGATGGTAAATGGTATGTGTGTTTTACCATAATCTGTTAAGTTATCCTGTCTAGAAATCAAATAATACAACAGATAGCAACTATGTGATGTCATTTTGAGCCTACTAGGCTAGTGATGGTGATACTGATATCCTTGTATACAATTACCAGAGCAATTGTAAATGGGTGCAATCTTTTCCAGAAAGGCAAAAAAATTGGGCATAAAAAGCTCAACATTATAAATCTAGTCTATGGAATTCAAGTTTAATGAAAAAAGGGCAAATTCATCAGTGATACTCATTCTATAAACATTTTTTTAAAAACTGAGCCATCTTAAATGACAAAAAAAAAAAAAAAAAAAGGAAATGGTTAAATAAGTTATGAGTCATTACCTTTAAGGAATATAACTGTGAATTCTAACCATGCAAACAATTACTGAAATCTGTTTTAAATACAAGTAATGTTAGAAATCCAAACATAAAATTGCATATACACTATTAATGTGATTATATAAAAATATATAGTTTCTAAACAATTCTAGAAGATCACAGGCAGAAATGTAAATGGCTTCTTTAACATAGCAAGGTTACCAGTAATATTTTTCCCCCATTTTCAAAATATATTTATTTTAATGTTGTGTTTAACAACAAGAAAAAGGGGCTGTGGAAAATGAGGAAAATAGATTAGTTTAAATGAAATTAGATAAAAGTATAAATAGAGGCAAGGGGGGAGTACTTGCCTAAACTAAACTTAAAATCTTCTCTAACCCACCTATTCTCCCAATACCAAGCTTTCCCTAATTTCTTAATGTCAGTCGCGATCTCTCAATGCTGGGTCTTCACATACGTTGTTCTTTCTGTTTAGAACACTCTCCTCTTCCTCTTCACTAGGTCTCAGCTGGAAGATTTCCTTAAAAGTGGTCCTCCCAACATCCCTGTGAGGACAGATTCCCTTGCTCCTGCAGGAGCAAGGACTCCCTGGATGTCCCTTTTGGTACTAAGTCCGTACTACTTGCTCAATGTCTGGCTTTCCTACCAGTTCCATGCTCTACAAGGCCAAGGGCCATGTCAGTCTTGTTCTTGGCTGTATCATCAAAGACCACCACAGAAACAGTACATATATAGGGCTCATTAAGTATCTGTTTATACTAAAATTAAAACAATTATTATTTATTCAAAATTACAATTCTCTTCCTTAAAACTCGTTTTAAAATCAAAGATTCAAACACGATGACCCCTAAAATATTTTAAGAAATTAATTTACAGTATCATGTGTCTCAAAGCTGTCTAACTGTGAATTTGAATTTCCTATCCTTTGCAATATTCTAAGTTAATCTTCTGGCTTTCACTATACCTTGCAATTATTAAACTTTTAACAGTCATAACTATAAGATGATAAGTATCCTGACATTTCATATTAAAATCTAATATGACCCATAAATCTCTACAGCCTAATGAGAATCAGAGTCTTAAAATGTTCATTTATTCTATTTTTGGCTAAAGAAAATGTATCAGGACAAAGAGGCACCAGGTTATGAGAACAGCTAATCTTTAGTGAAGCAATCTCAATTTATATACGAATAGCTATAGCTGTTTTATTATTGTAAAATAATTCGATTCAATACTGCTATACTTTATACCTTCATAGCATTTGTTCAGTAGCATCTTGAGATTTTTATCAAGATAATTCAGAACAGGAATTCTACTAAAAGCGATCTCTCGATAAAAGCCAAAGGCCGTCTCATTTCAAGGCCATCTCATATTCTAGAAAATATTTCATTGTCTTTTTTTCTCAAGACTTTGTAATAAAAGTAAAATAGAAACTAGTAAAGCAGAACAATAAATCCTGTACTTATGCAAGAGATTTGAATCCTACTTCAATTCAAGTAGAAATGCGGAATTTTCTACTAAACAGCTAAATGTGAAGGAAATCTAGAGATCACCAAGCAGTCTTCCCTTCTCTTCAAGGCAGGCTTCCTGAGAGAATGTCCCCTAACCAGTCACACCTGTTAGGTCAAATCCCATTACGGGAACCCTCCATCATCCATCATCTGAGGAATAGTCTACAAAACAGCTGGTCTGTTGTCTTCAAAAACATCAGTATCACAAAAGGTAAAGAAAATCTGAGGAACTATTCCAGATTGGAGGAGATTAAAGAGACTGGATGACAAAAGCCAATGTGTGAATAACACTCAGCTGAATCCTGTATTGGAGGAGCAAAATGCTGTAAAGCACATCATTGGGCAAACTATCAACATTGGAATAAGGATCATATATTAGATAAGTCTAATTTATCTATGTGATTATTTTACCGTGGTGATGCAAGAGAATGGCGTTGTTTTTCGGAACCATACACTGAAGTACATACGGGAAAAGGAGCATGATATATGCAACCTACTCTCAAATTGTTCGAAAATAAATCAGTGATATTTTAAAAACACATTTTCAGAAATAATATTTTAAAATAAATAATTGATCCCACTGAAAAAATAAAGTTGGACTGGTTGGCAAGGAGTAGATGTAAGAATTTCATCTGCTGAGAAGAGATACACACTAATGAAAGAAAAAAATAAAGAAGGAAAACTTTGTAGATCTAGACATTGTTATATTCCATCAGAATGCAGCCAGCACTGAGCTAGAAAAGCGTATCTTTTCCGTTAGAATAAAACTTCTAGTGTCTAACAATTTTTACATCACATTGTTGGGGAAAATAATAATAACTCCATTTTTATAATACAAATCAAACATTTTTAAGTAGTTTTTGTTTTTAAGCACAGAGATACTGCTACGGAATGTGAGAACCAAATTCCTTTTAACAGTCAGTTTGGATACCCAGATAGTAGAAGTAGAGTTTTTCTCCTGTTTTGTGCAAAGTCCCCCATATATAGATGTATATAATATACCTATAGGTACAAAGTTTCCATACAAAATCTCACTAAGACTGATTATTTTTAAAACCACGATGGCCCTATTGCCCCCATGTATGGAAACCCAGATAAGATAATGTCAATGGAGATGCGCCTTTCCTTATCCAGAAGAGAGACTCTAACAGCAGTAAAGGTTTCCCCTTAGCAGTAAGGCAACCTGCTTTATATAGCTTCTAGGTCACATCTGTCAGCAGAAAAATTTTTTATAATAAAGCATGCCAACAAAATACATTCTAGTAGTCATATTATAGTGGCCTGAATTAACCACTTAGCATGTAAATTTCTGTTATATTAGTTAAAACAACAAATTTAAGCAGGCTTGAAAATTAAATTCAATCTCTGCTGTACCATAATCGTCAAAAGTAAACAGTTTGCAATGCTCTTCCAACACTGGTAATAGCTGGTTCCTCCTCTCCTAATCCAGAACACTTCACACATGACCTACATCTACATATCATAGAAAGACAGTAATATAAAATTGTTACCAAAGGAAAACACACAAGACCAACTATTATAATTTACATAAAAACTTAATACATATATATGTTAGCTTTTACAAATTTCTCTCAAGTTATAATCAAGCAAATATATTCTCCCTTACCTTGCAAGTACTAGAACAAAATAAGGTCCACCAGTGAAGAGATCAAACACAGTGCTTTACTGTAGTGTCCAAACCTTTACTAATGCATCCTATAAATTCCATTTCTATTCCACTCTTCTAACATCTAATACAGGCAACGTATTTTTAAAAAGACATTGTGACGCCAAATGCCCCACAATATAAATGTTAATGAGTATCTATTAGTGTCTGACTATAATCTTTTTATATTTTATTGTTTAAAGCTTAACACCTGAATGCTACCAATGTGTGAGAACAAAATCAAACCGGTGCCGCTCCAGGGTACCAAGGCAATGCTAGGGGAAGTCAGTTTCTAAATTCAGAGGGAAAAGACAGCACTCTACCACCAACTGCCTGCACAACGGCCATTATCTCTGAACATGAATAAGAATAACCCATAGGAGAAGTTTTCATTTTCACCTGACCTCCTAACTTCTGGGCCACATTCATGATACAAACATACACTGCATTTCAGTTTTAAAAAAGAATTAATTTATGGCTCAGTGCTTAAAAGTAGGAGTGGGAGACTGGGATAAGGGAAGACATTTTCACTCTATGTCTGACCTTTCTAACCCATAGCTTTAAAGAGAAGCTGAAAAGAATTACTTTCACAGTCACCTTGCCTATCTCCAAAAAAAAGTCACACCAAAATACTATTTTAGATCAATTCTGAGGAAGAAAGACAGAGGCTTGAAAATTTCTAATATCAATTTCACACTCCAGGAAATGAGATTTCTGTACAATGGCACCCATCACATACACTGATAGCCACAAATTCCCTTAGTAGAAGACATCTATTTGTGTTTAATGCAAAAACATGAAAATATATAGCTGTCCAGATACTATTGTAAAAACTGGATGTTAATTATGTGGAATTTTATTCAGACCATGTAACAAATCTCACTTACTAAGCTGTGCTTTCCACTATGTCTTTTCACAAATAAAAAATATTAAAAATCATACACATAATATTTTCATATAGAAATCCAGTTTTGGAGAAGTTAATATAAAAGAGATATAGATTTTTTTTCCAACCAGTACATCAATTCTAATAACACAGATTCAAGAAGAAAACTGTAAAAATCAAACTCTATTTTCTAAAATTAATGAAAGAGATAACAAGACAAATATTTAAGAGCATTAATTTGAAACATAATTCCCCTCTGAACTCTGGCTGCCAGGAGAACAAGCAGAAGGAAGCGGAGAACACGCACCTGCATTTGGAATGATGGTACTTTGGAAAATCCGACTCTGAGCAACACAGTAGGCCCCCAAACCCTGAAAACTGTGTTTCTTGTAATTTAGCATATTTTGTAACTAATACAGGAATTCCTTGTTTTACCCAACAGATGTACTCCTGTAAGGCAAAATTAGAAATGAAAATTTTCTCACTGACTTAACAGTAAATTTTAAGAGTCAGAAGAAGGCTTCCAGATGATCTAACTAGTATCTACACTTATGAATGAGTAAAGGATGTGTGGGGAGGGGGTCAAAGAAGTCAAGCCACTTGCCATACATAATATGGCTACCAGCAGCAAAGCCAGGGTTCCAACTCAAGTCTCTGGGACTCTGGGAACATAAAGAGGCCGGCCATTGGAAAACTTACTGCTTTCAGAATGGAATTCTAAATAGTTCTCTTAAGAGTGGAGTATCTTGAAACTATTATAAGGAAGTCATTTGGAGCACACTGGTTTGTGTTGTACTAAAAAAATTCATTAAAGTTGATTTACATATAAAAGTTATCTATATTATGCAATACGTTGTAGATCTAAAAGAAAACGTTTAATAACAGGTCTATAAAAACTAGATAAATATAGCTTTTGAAGAATAAAAATATAACAGTAGGTATATAATTTGAAATTTTAAGATTTAACTAGTAAAAATAATTTAGAAGCTTTACTAAGCTTATACTACTAGAGTAATTTACATTTATGCAAAAAATTAAATCACTAAATAAAAGGAAAACAGACTTTCACAGAAAATGTTTTGTTTAAACATTTTAACTTCTTTTCTAGAGATGTGTGTGAGAGAGGGAAAGGGAGAGGGAGAATCAAATGGACAAAATGTAAATATTTGATAAATCTGACCAAAAGGTATATGGAAATTTGGGGTACTATTTTTACAACTTTTCTTGTTGTAAGTTTGAAAAAATATCAAAAGAAAATATATAAGAAAAGAATGTAAACCACCTCCCAAAAAATTTTTAACTTAAAATATTAAATATACTCTATAGGAAAAGACTATATTAAATTCATATTTAATTTCCCATAGTATCAAACCAAGAATTACTCTTTATATTTTTGAGACAGTCTCACTCTGTCGCCTGGGCTGGAGTGCAGTGGCTCAATCTCAGCTCACTGCAACCTCCACCTCCCAGGTTCAAGCAATTCTCCTGCCTCAGCCTCCTGAGTGGCTGAAATTACAGGCACCCGCCACCATGCCCAGCTAATTTTTTAGTATTTTTAGTAGAGACGGGGTTTCACCATGTTGGCCTGGCTGGTCTTGGAACTCCTGACCTCAGGTGATCCGGCCACCTCGGCCTCCCAAAGTACTGGGATTACAGCCATGAGCCACCACACTCGGCCTCAGAATTACTCACTTTTCTACAGCAAGTGGTCAAAAGAAGATAAATTAGCTAAAAGCACAGTATATTCCACTTTAAATAGTATTAATAACAATGAAGTACAATAAACTAAGAAATTGATCACATAAATTTTCTGAGAAGCAATTTCTGCTGGCATTCTTCACCACCTGACTACAGCTGAAGGCTGCCACAGGTCTGACGGTGGCCCCTGCCCACTAAATGCCATCAGGTCCCCCAGCAACTGTCAGCCACAAAGTCTCCATACATTTCCAAATTCCTCTCCTCCATTAAGAATCACTGATTATATATTCATTTTAAGAATAACTAACATTTAGAACTTTATATTCCCAAATCTAAATTTATCAAACATAAATGAGTCTTAATATAACAAAAGGATACCTGTTATACTTTGTAAGGGGATTTAAGATTCCATTAAATAACAGACATGCTGGCATTTCAAATACAATTCAACTTAAATTTTCTTTTAACTTCTACCCAACTTCTGAAGCACGCAGCTATTCCACAAAACAGTTTATCTATCTAGATATGCTACTGTCTTAGAGAGGTTTCGCCAGTACTTATGGGAAGTTTTCTGTTTTTTTACTTAGTAAGACTCCGAAGAATCCTTCTACTACCACTGAGAGATTTAGTAATCTAATCAATTATTTATAACATTATCTGCTCTAACAAATATTAAAACAAATTGTTCTTCACTTCAGCATGAACACTTAGTCCCCTGCTCCAGTGAATGAAGACCTTTACTCTTATATTATTAGAAAACCACAAATACACTACACCCCAAATTACTCACTGCCATTATTCTTCCTCAGGTGAATGAGGAACATTTCATATCGGAAAATGACCTCAAAAAACTCATTTCATTATTTAGAACAAAGGGCAGAATCAAACACTCCAATGTCATAGATTCACTCCTGGATTACCCAGCCAGAAGAGAAAAACTCTTAGGAAATCTATCACGTAATTAGTTGCAGAGCAAAACTTTCCTGAAGAAACTGAAATAAAATACAGAACACTAAAATTGTAAAACAGAGCAAATAAGCTAGTAAGTGTTTTTTTGTTTTGGTTTTTGGTTTTTGTTTTTACTTAAAGCTTTGGAAAAGGAAATTAAGTAATACTCTAATTACTTTTGTGTTTTGGTGTTTTCACTTATTTTTTTTAATATATTCTACCAAAATAATCACTATTTTGTGCCTTGTGTACAAACTTCTCTTGTGACCATTTATATTATGGATCTGAGAGCTCCTTTTCAAATCATAGTCACAGTTTGAGTATAACAATTTAATCTTTGGTACCATCTGAGACAAAACAAAATGGGCAAGTGTGTTAAATGTTAAATATGCAAATACAGAAAAACAACAATTTATGTACTAAAAATCAAAAGACTTTTTGTGGATTGTAATAAAGTACAATCCACAATGAAATGCACATCATAATAATGGCATCATATAGTACATTTTCCACAAAATAGATGCTCAGCCTCAGAAGGTGATAGCCTATATATCCACCAGAATAAAAGCGGAAAAACATTATAAAGCTTCTAGATGGGGCATTCCAACTACTGTGCCAAGAGGGTGCCATGGCAATGAGCCACACCTGGCTGCCTGGGCTGAGACATTAGAGCCAGGTGCCTCTAAGCCCTAAACAGCTTCTTCAGTTTATCCCACGTGATGTACAGCTATGACCATATTCTAGCGCTTGATAACATGGAAAGGGCTGGGAAATACTGCACAGATAAATCTACCCAGACATACAAATATCCAATCTTTCTTTTAATCTCCAGAAAAATATTAGGGGGAAAAAAAGCTAAGCCATCATTCCCACCCAAATCTAAGTTTGGAAATTCTATCCAAACTTCAGTGACATATATTGCCATTTTTTAGCCTGTACCACACGTCCATAATTTTTTTTTTCTCAAAAACAAGAACTCTGACACACTTGATCACGACCATTTGGAAGACTTACAACACCCTAGAAACTGCAGCACAAGATAGATTGCTCTAATACTCCCTAACCTTTGGTACAGTGGTCTACTCAAGAACAATTTCTTTCGCTAGAGAAAATCATCAAATGGACAAGAAAAAGAAATGTAACAGTCTGATTCAAAGGGAGCTTGGAAAGAACTGAAAACTGAAAACAAGGCAAGAAAGGGTGAATACTGCCTGTGTAACCAATCTTTTTAACGGACATCTAACAAAATATCTGTTTGTCAGGGTAATTTTTTCCAGAATGAAATCTCATTAAGTTGCTCCTCTAACTGAAATCCTTTAATAGCTCCTTAAGCCCTATAGGAGCAAGTCCAAACTTCCTAGAATGTAAATGACCTGGACCCCAATTTCGTCTCCTCCACCTTTACAATCCCCCTTCCTATCTCTAGACTCCAGCATGTTCAATTCACTAGTAACACCTATGTGGAGTCAGAACATCACACCTTTCTCACATTGCTCCGCCAGCGTGGAATGCTTTGTCTCAGGCCACACTCTACACATACACTCTTCTCATGGCAACAGCTCCAATTTCACCAAAAAATACTAATAATAAAACACAGAATAGCTCCTGCATACTAAGACATTACTTACAAACACCCAAGGTAGTGCAATATTTATTTAACACCTATTTAGTGCCAGGAACTGTGTTTGGCTCCAGGAATGAAATCATCTTTGCTCCTCAAGGAGCACACAGATTAGAGAAACATACAAGTAAATAAGCAGATGATTTGAATACAGCTTGCTGGGTCCCAGAATGAGGCAGGCAGAGTGCTATGGAGAAGCAGCGCACAGGGCACACCTCCCAACTGGAGTGCTGTGTGGGTGACAGGCAGTGGCTCTAGGAATTAGCAGACTACTCAGAAGCTGATTTTTTTTAAAAGAATCTGAAGTGTGAAGTAAGGCGTTAAGTCCGCAATGGCATTGTTCTTTCTCAGTAGCTTCCCCTTCTTCACACAAACACACAGAAATAACAGATGAAAGAGAAACACAAGTCACTAAAATGGCATAGCTATGCCCCAAACATCTCTGTAGATCAGAAATCTAACAGGAACATAAAGGGTGAGGCACACTGAAGGCACAAGGTCCGCTGGACTCTGGGCCCAGGGCAGGACAAAGCAGCAGGAAGTTTTGTCCTGTGGGGTAACTGTAAAGAAAAGTTTTCCCTAGGAATCAGGGTCAAGAGCCAGGCTCTGTGCCTAAAGCCAGAGACTGGGGTGGTACTTTTCCTTAATTATGAAACAGATTGAAAACACTTCTGCTAACTGTGCTGAGGCTACAGCTTATAAGAGGTTGCTGACCTAATGCCAGCTGACTCAGTGACTGAATCTGTGATGTCCCCAACGTCACCATGGGGCCAGGGCTCTGACCCACTAACACAGACCTGATTCTGATCTGGGAACTCCAAAGCCAGGCAGAGACAACTGTGAATCTGCTAGACCAGCATGAAAAAACCAAAAATCACAAAGAGAGAGACATAAGAGCAAAAAAACTTCCATCAGAATGTGCCTGCAAATTACAGAACATGATGAAAACATCAACAATCACAACATAAATTCACTGAAGACAAAATTTTAAAATTATCAAATGATGTGAAAAAGACTTTAAAATAAGCATGTAAAAGATCCACAAAGAGATAAAAGAATAACAGAACAAACCAATTGTTTTAAGTGGAAATGAAAGAGTTAGTGGATATAAAGAAGAACCAGCTAAAAATCTTGCAAATGAAATATAAACATTGTAATTTAAAGGTGAGAAATGTTATGTGGTTCAAACAATATTAGTTGCTTGACAAGCCATTCCTCCCCTCTGCCTTCATCCTCGCAGGACTGTGATCTTTGTTTTCTAGGGTAAGCAGTATACAAGACACCATCAAACACTGAGATTCAACCATGAAAAGCGCAGGCTACCTGTCGTCAAAAAAACTTACATCTGCAACACTGATCCTAACAGAACCCAAAAATTGCAAAGTAGAAGAAAATTCATTTTACTTTCCAAAATGTAAGCGTTTTTAAGTTAAAATGCTTGCCATTTATTTTAATTTTTGTGAACTAATTACCATCTTCACTAGAGTTAGCACTTTACATTAGATAAACATTCTCACAAAATGTCATGATTGGAGCTGAAATAACAAAAGCTCTTTCTTGGCTGGGTGCGGTGGCTCACGCCTGTAATCCCAGCACTTTGGGAGGCCAAGGCGGGCGGATCACAAGGTCAGGAGATCGAGATCATCCTGACTAACACGGTGAAACCCCGTCTCTACTAAAAATACAAAAAAAAATTAGCCGGGCCTGGTGGTGGGCACCTGTAGTCCCAGCTACTCGGGAGGCTGAGGCAGGAGAATGGCGTGAACCCGGGAGGCGGAGCTTGCAGTGAGCGGAGATGGTGCCACTGCACGGCAGCCTGGGGGACAGAGCGAGACTCCGTCTCAAAAAAAAAAAAAAACTCTTTCTTAATCTGTATTGAACTCATCTAGCCACTATCCTTGTTTCTTCAAAGTACACTACCGAAAAAGTATACCACTGAAAAGTCAAAAATCAAAGACCATTCCTTCCGATATTACTCCTAGTAGAAAGCACTCCAAGATTTCACAACAGCAGCCTCATTTTCACTTACCAACTGCCTAATTATTCGAACTGATGATGAGAAAAGCTGCCCTATTTCATATTAAGGTAAATACAATCAATATAAATAATATGTGAAAACACTTAAACTCTAATATTATCTTCCAATAAGAAAATGCTCATTCCATCCCAAAAATTCCATAACCAGGAAATGTGTACTTCAAATCTCCATATAATCCCAGTTATGGTAAAATCTCAATTCTTTTCCCACCCTCTAAAAGGAAACAGTTAACACAAAAAAGTAAAATCCAGTTCTCTTGTTCACAAGCAGAAGTATATAGGAATAGAGAAAAAATATTACATATACTATCCCCTTACAACTAAGAAGATAAAATTATCAAATGTGGTTAAGCCCAGGATAGCCTTGGTTCTTTGTTCTGTCAGAGACATTGACAGATTGTTAGGGGTTTTTTTTCCCTTAAATACAATATAACCAATGTTACTCAATGATTAAATTTCACACAATAAAACCTCTACTAATTATGGTCAACTGCAACGTTCCCTATTCATATTTCTGAAGAACCATTTTCCAATGGCAAGTCAATAAAAATTTTAGATAACAGAACTAACTCAGCCAAAGAGCTAATGACCAGATTTCCTCATCACATGAAACTTGTTAGAATAAATCAAACATCAGAAAGTATCTCCTTGTCTTAATACAGACAAGCGCAGAGTGCTGGGTGGAACCGGATTATAAAATCTCTGAATAAGTGACAAATTCCAATTTATTCAGTAACATGTTTTTCTTCTGCTACGCACAATACTGCAAACGCTCCTGAGATGGCTGGAAGGAAAGGTAGCAGCGCACTTACTCATGACTGGAAATGGCTCTGAATGTTGTCCCAATCAGATATTAAACCAAAATCTGCTGTCCAAGGTTTCTCAGAGGAATACATGTCCTAGTCAGGAAACAAAGAGAAATAAATAGTATTTTCTATAGGTCAATATTTAAAATAAAGTTTTCTTAAAGAAAATAAAGAAAATCATTTTGTTTCAAAAATGTTCTACTATTTCCAAAAGAACTCTTGTGATCACCTATTAAATATAAAAGATTATTAATCAACTTTTAGAATATCTTGTTGAATTCATGTTTTCCTTTTTTGAAATAAGTTACTTCAAATGTAAATGATATGTAGTAAGTAATCACCACATAGAAACTTATTAACAGGTGTCCTTTGTCTTCAACACTAAAAACATTTCTTCCCCATTCCCAACTAAGTAAATCACAGGTAGAAAGCACTCCATCTAGGGTAAATACAGCCTACATCATACCTGCTGAGTATATTTTGACTGCACATAAATGATTAATGTAAGACATCAAATAAGGATCAGCAAAGTTATTGCTGTAGACTTTCTCTAGTAATGAATATTTTCTTCATTATAAAAGTAATATGGGTTCATTGTTAAAAAAAAAAAGAATAACAATAAGGTAAACTTCTCTCATAACACATTACCCTTACCCTACATCTACCCAATCATTTGGGACATATTTCCTTTCAAGCCATTTTTTTCTAAGTGTTTTAAAAATATACTTGATACTACATATAAAATTTTGTACTTGTTCCTTTCCACTTGAGAGTATAACATAAAACATCAACTTGTGTTAGTATTAATACAAACTTAACCCTTTGCTAACATTTACTTTATAAATCTTCCTCTCTTAATTACTGTATTTCTAAAATATTAATATAGGTATAAATATTAATGCTATATTTAAACATAACCATGGATGCACAAATGCCTACCTAAATCTAACATATAAAATTCCACAGATAAGATCAGACTCAACACAAAATGTACACCTGTGCTACCTCATATGTAGTTTCCTTCATAAACAAATAAGCTACTTCTTCCAATCACAATAGGTGATGGTTATTTTCTAAATCAATTAAGAAAACAGTATACTACTACGAGAGACCTCTGCTTTAGAATCAAAGTTAGGGAAATACTTTTTGAAGAAATACTGCTTACCACATCTATATACTGTACTTGCATCATGTAATATACATCAGAAGTATTTCATTTGCAGAATGAAAACAGATTGTATCAGCACTTATGTGTGCAGCATGGCCCGCACACTGTAATTAGCATGGCATAGAATCACAGTGCTGCCACGTAACACCCTGACCCCCAACCCACATGCTTTCCTCTTTATCTGTCCACTTAAATGATTTCCATTTCCAGATAACGCAATTATCCCAAAGGAAATGAGAAGTTGTATGGAAAATCTGAAACATATAACCTACATGTTAGTTTTAGAATACATGATGGAAGTTTCTCACAAGAAATATACTCTCTTGAAGGTGCTTAATTGACTCTATTTAGATTTGTTTTCCTGCCTAGGAAACTCTGAGGTAGGACATGTGGACCTGGAGCATGCTGACTGCTGACAAGGAAAGACAGTCCCGTGGTACAAATAAAGCAGGATTAAATGTTGACAGAGGACCCAAGAGTCCACTTAAATTTATACTTGTAGAGTCTAGTCTCTTTGACCAGGGACTTTTCTCCTTATGTTTATATAAAATTTTTTAATCTTAAATTTAAAACTCCTAAATAGTAACATTAAAGCACCTTGTGCTATGTAGCACCCTGCTTCCTGCCCATAACCAAAACGAGCCAAAGAAATACTTATTCAAGGATTTCAGTTCTTAAGACATCAAGAGTTTTCTCAGCACCAAAAATAGTAACCTCAAAAACACCAGTATAATAAAACTTATAAACACTAGACTTATAATCTTACCATCTGAGGTAATAAATGTACACAAATTTTATAGTTTACAAAACTATATAATGCATGTTTTGGAATGTCATGGAGTAGTTCTTAGAAACATTTATAAATGACATAACTGAAGTCACACGTTCAGAATTCTTTATTTACACTAATCACAGCTTTAAAATGTAGATCCTCCGATAGACGGAGTCTTGCTCTGTCGCCCAGGCTGGAGTGCAGTGGCGCGATCTCGGCTCACTGCAACCTCCACCTCCCGGGTTCACGCCATTCTCCTGCCTCAGCCTCTCCGAGTAGCTGGGACTACAGGCGCCCGCCACCACGCCCGGCTAATTTTTTGTATTTTTTTTAGTAGAGACGGGGTTTCACCGTGGTCTCGATCTCCTGACCTCGTGATCCGCCCGCCTCGGCCTCCCAAAGTGCTGGGATTACAAGCGTGAGCCACCGCGCCCGGCCCTACCTTTTTATTTTATTTTATTTTATTTTTTTGAGACGTAGTCTCACTCTGTTGCCCAGGTTGGAGTGCAGTAGCTGGGACTACAGGGACCTGCCACCACGCCCGGCTAATTTTTTGTATTTTTCGTAGAGACAGTATTTCATGGTGTTAGCCAGGATGGTCTCGATCTCCTGACCTCATGATCAACCCACCTCGGCCTACCAAAATGCTAGGATTACAGGCGTGAGGCACGGCACCCGGCCCCTCCGACCTACTTTCAAAGTAAGGAGTCTACCAATTGTTATATGGAACAAGGTAGTTGAGCAGCACACAGGATAAAATGTTCAGACTCCCTTTCTCTTCCCCTAAATGCTACCTTTGCACTAAACATACAGAGGTGAAAGAAGAAAAACCTTGCTTTCTGTTTTTCACACCATCCAACAGGGAAAAAGTAATGTCTTAAACCCATAATTTCACATCAAATTATATTGGGATATTTCTGCAAAAATTGGCCTTTCATCTCATTTTCCAGGTACTCTAAGTCTAAGGGCGTGGCCATATGACTTGCTGGAATGGTTCTAACTGGAGGCTTGAGGAGCACTGAGGCAGCCTGCCTTCCCTTGTGCTCCTACATGCAGCACAAGAAATGTATGCCCCAGGTAGCAATGGCCCACGATGAATAAATACCTGACATGTAACCGAAGCTAACCCGCAGCTTACAGCCAAACCCAGCCAAACTCAACAGAGAGCGTAGACCCGTGAGCTAGAAAGAAACGTCTGGTGTTATGCACTGAAAGTTTGAAGTCGTTACACAGCATTATTACAGCCAAAGATGACTAAAACAGACAGTAAAGATGTAATTTTAAATCCAAATTTAAAAATTTTCTAGCTAAAAAGACTACTTTAAAAGTCTAGCCATATTTCATAAGAAATACACCTAAATCAGCAAAACATATAAAGGCGGGAAATAAGCATTAAAAATGTTTATCAGGCTGGGCACGGTGGCTCACGCCTGTAATCCCAGCACTTTGGGAAGCCAAGGCGGGTGGATCACGAGGTCAGGAGTTCAAGACCAGCCTGACCAACATGGTGAAACCCTGTCTCTACTAAAAATATAAAAATTAGCTGGGCATGGTGGTGGCCACCTGTAATGCCAGCTACTGGAGAGGCTGAGGCAAGAGAATTGCTTGAGCCTGGGAGGTGGAGGCTGCAGTAAGCCAAGATCGCGCCACTGCACTCCAGCCTGGGCAACAGAGCAAGACTCCACCTCAAAGAAAAAAAAAAGCTTATCAGGCAAACACCAACCAAAGGAGAGATATGTGGCTATAGAAAGTCTTTCATGTGTGCTAAGATATATACTGAAAAATGTTCACAGCAATGCTATTCATAATAGCAAAAAAACTGAAATTTCCATCAACAAAAGGGTAAGTAATGATATCATGTTTATGCAATCAAGTATTATGAAGCAGTGAAATGAATGAACTATGGGTAGGCACATCAACAAATATCACAAGTATTATTGATATATACTTATTATATATACTGAACACATATATACACACACACGTAAAGATACCACTTATATAACAGTCCAAAATATGTATAATTAACAATATGTTGTTAAGAGATATACACATATGTAACGTACTATAAAGAAAAGCAAAGGAATGCCAGAGCCCACAGTGATGCCGATGGTTTCCTCGAGCCAGTGGTAGGATGGGGGTAGAGAGAGGTGATCCAGGAGGGTACTGGGAATGTTCTGTCACTTAAACTGAGGAGAGGATGGGATGGACATCATTATGTCAGTCTTTATGTAACGTATTACACATAGTCTTTGTATGAATATAATATTTTACAGTATTTTAATATGAAAAACCAAAACTTTTCCAATGAAATTCAGAAAGAAATTATAAAAGTAACATTAATATACGTAACCACATGTATAAAGGAGTTAAATGCATTTACAATCTTTAAGCCACGCTTAAGAGGCTGAAACAGCTGTAGTGGTTCATTTGTTCCTTAAAAGTAAAAGACAAATACAAGTGATAGCTGTTCCAACACAAATTGCAAGATAGCTTTTATGTGAAGACTGATGATTATACATTATCTATGTGGAGAAGGAGCTGGCTAACCAAGAGTTGTATCATTTGTGCTGTCTTATCTCAGCTGTCTGACCACTGAAGCTTCTGATCTCACCTTCACAGCTGTATAATCCCAGCTCATTTTTTCACAGAAATTCCTAGATCCTGTTTTTCTAAGTTGCTATTTAGTGAACTTTCCTACCCCCTAAAAAAGAAAGAAAAAAAAAAGAAAATGTCCTTCATTGATGTATTATTTGTAATAGCAATATATATACATATACATATATATATACACACACACACGTGTCCAAATAACAAGGGATTGACTAAATTATTAATTCACATTTAATAGACTCTCATGTACTCATTTAAAATGTCTCAAAGAAATTCAATGACAATGAATGAATGAACAACCAGCAGTGTGTTTAACACAACTTTCTCATCAAGTCAGAAAGAAAAAAAGCATCAGAAACGATGCCTCAACCAAGCTACATTTGTTTCCTCAAAGGCTATAACTCAATACTTACATGATTAATGTTCTGTTTTTAAATTTAAAACAGGCAGATAATAACATAGATAATAGGAAGGACTTACTATGTATAATATATAATATATATTACAATAAATATATAATGTATAATGCATAATAAACCTTACTAATAAGTATTTACTGAGTAGCTATTATGAGCCAGGCAGTGTACTAGGCACCGCAGACACTGCCAAGAACAAAGCCAAGTCTCTCGCATCATGGAATGTACAGCACAGTAATTCCAGTACCCTCCTTCCTTCATTCAGATTCATGGTTCATTAGTTCAAATATATGTCAGGGCAGATTCCCAGGTGCTGGTTGAGTATCCCAAATCTAAACTTTCTGAAATCAGAAACGTTTTGAGCACTGACGTGACACTCAAAGGAAATGCTCATTAGGGCACTTCGGATTTCATTTTTGGGATGCTCATCTGGTATAATGCAAATATTCCAAAATCTGAAAAAGTCTAAAATCTGAAACACTTCTGGTCCCAAGCATTTCAGGTAAGAGACACTCAACCTGTCATATCTTCTCATCAGAAATTACTTCAGTTAATATTAAAGTCATTATTCACTAACAGAGAAAGTCTCAACACTGTATTTTCACAGTTCTTATGCTTTCCCTAAAGAATGCTCTTGCTGCAACCCCGTGAAACACGTCACATTTCTACAGCTTTAAGTATTTTCTCAGCACAAAAGTAAAGCAAATCTTCTGTCATTGCTAGAGAGAAAGGAGGTTTGTTTATGCTATTCACTAAATCAACAAAGTACTTCCTGCTAATAAGATCAAAGAATGAGATGGGCCTGAGAGCAAAATGAGCAATCATTTGGTTTCATCGGTTTCTTTACACTTGTATGTTAATGAGGCATGAGATAGGAATGAGGTCAAATTTCCCCTTCCACAGGTAGGTTTCCAGACAGACTTATCAAATCCTAGTAGGTTTATACCGGTCAACATGACAACTTCCAGGTATTTAGGAAAACAAATGTCCATTCCAAGTCTTCCCTACTTCTATTAGTTATAGAGTCAGGGCCTCTCAAAAATGACCTATAATTTGTTTACATGGTAGATGTGCCTAATCTACTTGATACATCATATCAGAACTGACATAATGCCTGTGCTCTACAGATAAAAGTTAAAATGAAGGATACAATATATCTGGTTTTCAGGAGTCCGACATCATTTTAAAAGTCAGTTAAAAATTCCAGACTGCCAACTGTAACAATAAGCACTACAGCAGACACCATGAAAAATATAAAGAAAAGAGTAAATAATTCCAGGCCCTATCTTCGAAAATCTATATCTAATTGGATTCTAAATACAAGAATGTATTCATCTATTCATTTAATAGATATTAATTCAGCTCCACAACAAGCAAAAACTGCTCAAAGGCCTTGGGAACAATCAAGACAAGCTTGGTTCCAGCCATCTCCAGCTAACAGAACATATTCAGAATAAAAGTGCTAAGGGCAACCAGAGTGACAGTCAAGGCTATAGCTCATTCAAAGGCCCTGTGCTGAGTGAAAATTGGAAAACTTACGGACCAAGAGGTGTAAATACACACAGGTGAAGAGAGGAAAATTCTTGTAGGATGTGAATAAAACTGGAAGTCAGCAGTATAAGGGTGGACTATAAGCTTGCAGGGAAATCACTCAACATATAGGAAGTCCTCAATGCAAATGTGTTACAACTCTGCCAGTAACCAGCTCTAGGAATACAGACCAAGTCACTTCACTTCCCTGACCCTCAGTTTCTTTGTGTGTAAAATGAGAGTTAAAATTTTCAGCCTACCTACCACTCAGAGTTGCTGTGGAATTATGCATAAAAGAGTGTGCTGGTAAACTAAATATCTTATTTGGTTCACACATGTTACTACTGATCCATTTTTGGTCTCATAAAATAAGAAAACTGAAACACAATTTTTAAGTTCTCTTTCTAGCACTGTATGATTTATTATCTTAAAACTGATTTTAATTCAATGGGTAACTCAGGTTCTAATTTCCTTAGCCGTGTAAGAAAGATCAACCTAAATCATTACAGTAAACCATCTAAAACAAGCTGGTCTAAAATGTTGGTTCTACGTATTTTTTAATGGGGCAGATCCAACTATCACTTAAAAGAAAGTCAAAGTGACTACTGACAGTGAAGTAGTCAGAGGTAACCCTCAGTTTCAGGGGAGAATCTGGATGGCATTCTTTTGGCAAGCCTCAATGAGGGCAAATCATTGAGGAAAAAAATTTTTTGTAATAGAAAAAATGTTTCCCAAGCAAGTCTGGTGAACGAGCTCAGAATTCAAACTGATAATAAAACACTGGATCAAAATGTGATATAAACTGATAAGGGATACAACTCAGTATCTCCAAAAAACAATTTCTAAAAAAATTCCAGAAATTTATCTTCAGCAATTACAGCAACAGAATCTTAGCACTACTTTGAAAATGTATTCTAAAATTCTGCTTTAAAAATTAGTGTACTGCTTCACAATCAGACCCTTCTACCTAAGAGATAAATAATAACTAATAAAAGAAAACAATTATAATAATATGCTGTAATAAAAGGTAGTCTCTCTGTCTCTCAAAATATCTTCTCATACTATATTGCAGGAACTGAAACCAAGGAAAAGTGAAACTGCAGATAAGGAGGACTACTGTATGTTATGTGAGCGATTACACAGTCAATTACATTTATAAAAATTCTTCAGAGTATACATTTAAGATTAGTGTACATTATATGTGTATTCCTTATACACACATAAAACGAGGGAGGATATCAAACAGCTAACAAGACAGTGAGAAATTACCAGCCACCATCCAAAGAGAAGACAGAAATCTGAAATAGAAAGCAAGGCACCTTGGGGCTTCTTTAGGTAAACGTTTGCCTAATCAAAGAGGTGCCTAGAGTCTAAACCACACTTTGGCAGCCTTCAAGGCTAAGAGGACAAAATGTCAGAGTACAAGATCCACCAAGGGAGCCATCTCTGCTTCAGAATAAGCAAAAAACTGAATCCCATGAGAAAGAAAAACTTAGAAGTAAACTAAACCAATTATTGCATAGACTCTCAACTTTTTATTTGAATAAAAGTGATCCCAAGTGTCTGGCAAAAGCACTGAAAAAAATCCTTACCTAACCTATAATGACTGCTAGAAACACTTTTTCAAACACAATGACCAGCACACAATCAAAGATAAGCAGGCATATAAGGAGATGAAACTCCTTGAGAAATAAAAGAGACCACAAAAATGTTATAACACTCTGGGGTATAGTTACTGTGCTTACTGCATCTAAAGAAATATATGCAAAATCTAAAACATTTGATAGGGAACTAGAAACTAGACAAGTGGCAAAGCATATCTGAAAAATAACTAAATTGAAAGTCTAAATAAAAATGAAAAATCTAATAACCAAAATTTAAAACCCAGGGAATACAGATTAAAACCCAGGGAAGAGCAGATTAGAAATGAAGACTAACTTAGTCCGGGAAGGTAGCCTGAAGAAAATATTCAGAACAAAAAAGATACAAAAAGATGAAAAAACCACCAGAGAGGCAAAATACACAGAGGATTCAGGGAGAAAATCTAACGTTGTATAACTGAGCTCCCAGAAAGAGTAAGCAAGAGAATAGGGAAAAGCAGTATCTGAAGAGAGAGTGGCTGAGAACTTGCCAAAACTGACGAAAGACATCAAGTCACAGTATCAAAATGCCCCATACACCTCAAACAAGAAATGGTGCAAGAGGGAGAGGAGGAGAAAAACAGAAACAGAAAGAGACAGAAAATCATCTAAAAGCCAAAGACAAAATGAAAACCATAAAAACAGCCTAAGAAACAAATTAGCAACAAAGAAGGAATAAACTGCAGCTGACGTCTGAATAGAAACAATCCAAAATATTAAAGAATCTCTCCAGAAGACTTACCTAGAGTTCTACATCCAGCAAAATATATCTTTCAATAATGTAGGTGAAATAAAGATACTCTTAAACAAGTTAGAAAACCTGTCAGTATTAGACCCACTCTGAAGAAATACTAAATGGTATCTTTAGGCAGAAAGATAATTATTCCAGATGGAAGGTCAGGTAATGTAAGAAAGAATGAGGAAAATGAAATGCAGTAAGTCTAATTAAATAAAAACAGCATAAAACAACAGAAATACATCTGTGGGGTTTAAAATATGCATGCATCTTAAAACAAAGCAATAATGAAATAAGAAAGGAAATTGAATGTAAATGTTTTTAAAGGTCTTGCATTATTTACTGCAGTATCTAGAAAAAGGGTGAAAGTCTCAATATTACACTTTGATAAATCAAGAATATATATTAAAATTTAAGTGAACACTAAAGGAATAGTACAAGAATATGCAATCCCAAGCTAAAAAATGAAAAAACAGAAAAATTATTTTTAAGAAATCAATTCAAAATAAAGCTAAAAAATTAAAAATGAACATAGAAGAGGTGAAGACAAATAGATTTTGAAATTATTATTTTTTTTTTTTGACACAGAGTTTTACTCTGTCACCAGGCTGGAGTGCAGTGGCATGATCTCGGCTCAGTGCAACCTCCATCTCCCGGGTTCAAGTGATTCTTGTGCCTCAGCCTCCCGAGTAGCTGGGACCACAGACGTATACCACCATGCCCTGCTAATTTTTGTATTTTTGGTAGAGACGGGATTTCACCATGTTGGCCAGGCTGGCCTCAAACTCCTGGCCCCATGTGATCCACCCACCTGGGCCTCCAAAGTGCTGGGATTATAGGAGTGAGCTATCACACCTGGCCAAAATTAATTTTTAAAAACTATTGTCAATAAAGAGTTATTATAGGCCAATTCATTATTTTTTAATATGCGCAACAGGGAAATACACAAAAAACACCTAGCTCATACATATATACCTAACTTTTATAAATTTTAGCCTGCATATCTATTCAATTTTTTTCCATTGTGACTGACTTCAAAATCTTATTTCACCTTATCTTACCACAGATATGCCAATGGACATTAAATGTCCAAAAACCAAACAAAAAGAAACAAGAACAAAAAACCTAGAGCCAACTGACTTATAAATACTGCATTAATTCTATAATAAAATATTAACCAGGCAAAGTGGCTCACAACTGCAATCCCAGAACTTTGGGAGGCTGAGACAGGAGGATCGATTGAGCCTAGGAATTCAAGACCAGCCTGGGCAACATGGAGAAACCTCATCTCTACCAAAAAAATACAGAAATTAGCTGGGCATGGTGGCACATGCCTGTAGTCCCAGTTACCTGGGAGGGTGAGGTGGGAGAATCGCTTGAGCCTGGAAGGCGAAGGCTGCAGTGAGCTGAGACTGCTCTACTGCAGTTCAACCTGGGTGACAGGGCGAGACCCTGTCACAGGAAAAGGAAAAAAAATAATAATAATAATTTGCATCACTGATCTATATAACATTACTAACAGCAAAACTAATACATTAAGAAGATTAAAAATAATATTCTTTCATTTAGTTATTTAAAATGTTAAATTTTTAATTCACTGGCTGACTCAATGAAAGGAAAGTTCCAGGATAAAATTTTAAGTTTTTCTACAGTCATATCAATGTCAGCAAGACACAGGTGCAATGTGTACCTCTATTACAGAGTAACTAAATAATCTCTTTAGAGCTAAGAACGCTTAAAAACAAGATATGAAACTCCAGAGTAACTCCTGATCTTTCAGTAGGCAAATGAAAACTACCTGCCACTTACTGAAGATTTGTATTTTAGGGTGGATTGCTACTACAGTTTTGTGAGAGGTGGTCCAAGCTCTTCAAAGAGAAAATGGAATCAAAATGAAACCAAGACCATCCTGATATTACAAAGCATCTCCATAAGTAAATCAAAGAATATTTCATTTAACATTTAATCCCAGTCTTACAGCTATCAAAACTAACAAGTAATCCAATGCAGAGTTATAACAGTGGACATCAAAGTATGTCAAGAGTCACTTCCAGGTCTGGTATGGATACAGATGAGTAGAATGACTTCCCTTCTCTAATGGCTATGGAACAAAGCTGAGCTGCTTCATTCAGATGATCCAAGAACAGTGCCAAGGGCCTTCTCTACATAACCAACAGTGACTGCTCATGGGCTATGGAGGGAACTCATACAGAAGCAGCTTATTTAACCTTCCCAATCTCTTCAGCGACTGCGAACAAGCTCTTCTCTCACCCTCAAAGTTTCCCACACACCTGCCTCTTTTTTTCAGCCAACTATCTCCACTTCATCTTCAGGTCTTACAAGTCGCTTCCTCAGGGAACTTGCCCTGACTCCCTCAAAACCAAGTTAGGTTCCCTAGGTATGGGTTTTACAGCTCCCTGTACTTCACATCAAAGGACTCACCCCACATGTTGAAAACGAAGTACCTAACACAAAGTCCTTGGGTACACAGAAGGCACTCAAAAAATAATGGTTGAATAAACACGTTTGAATTTACGATCCTCTCCAATTTTACAAAGAAATGAGCTTTTAAAAATTGAGTCATTTGCATGAGGTGATACAACCTGAAACCGGCATAGACCAGTTGAGAATCCAAGTCTCTGTCGCTCCAATTCCCATGCTTAAATCTCATGTACTACATGGACGTGTGCTACAAGTTGGATTTCTTTTCAATTATTACTCTTATAGTGACTTCCACTGTAAATACAGGAGTCATCTGTTCAAGGGAAAAATGAGTCTCTCAATATAATGAAATCATATCTGACAATGGACTATGCTTTTCTTTCCTTTTTTTTTTTTCTTTTTTTTGAGACAGAGTCTCACTCTGTGGCCCAGGTTGGAGTGCAGTGGAGCGATCTCTGCTCACTGCAACATCTACCTCCCAGACTCAAAGGATTCTCCTGTCTCAGCCTCCCGGGTAGCTGGGATTACAGCAGTGCACCACTACCACCCAGCTAATTTTTGTATTTTTAGTAGAAACGGGGGTTTCAGCATGTTAACCAGGCTGGTCTTGAACTGCTGACCTCAAATGATCCATCTGCTTCGGCCTCCCAAAGTGCTGAGATTACAGGCATGAGCCACTGCAACCCGCCAGTCTATGCTTTTCAAAAATCACATTGAAGGAACAAACTATAACTTTCTGGTAATTAGAGGTCTGCCTTGCACTAGTTACAAAGAATGGTTAAAAAAAAAATCGTTACAGTGAAATTGTGAACATAAACCAGAATTGTAATCACTTGTCTCGTTCTCTCTACCTGAAGTGGCAATTCCCAAAGCTATCCTATTCTACTATATTAACATTCCTCACACTTTCTAATCAGAGTGATTTTGTTTGTTTTCAATTTGCTACTAGCTTGAACTCATTGGCCTCTTTTTCACCCACCTTAGCTGGCTACAAAATGTAACAAGGACTTGACACACATGTGCACATGGTGGCAAAGATGGACCAGGGCAACCCTTGCTTGGCGTTGGAGACTCAGGTTGGATCTGCTGGGGTGGGTAGTTCTCTTGGTTCCCTATAATGCCAGAGGATGATCAATCAACTAACAGACAGTGCCAAATCTGACACTTCTACTTACTGGCTTGTTTAACCAAAGTCAGTCAGTCCCCAATAGGAGCTATTTGCATGTCAAAACATTATTAAAACTGGTAATGGACTAGTCTTACCAGAAACAAGTACAACAGAGAGTCTGGCTGCATAGCTAAAAACTAAGTAGGCACCAAAACTGAGGCTCAGGCCCCAAATTCTTAATATTTGGCAAACGATGTTTCTTTGAGTGCCTTTGTAACAACTCATTAATTCTTTATATATATATAATCAGCAAAGGAATTTCTGTTAACTAAGGATACCTGTACTTGCAATTAGGATTTCTTCCTTTAAAAGTTAACTTATACTTTTATTAGTATAATTTTTTTTTTCTATTTGGACATATTTTAATTGCCTATGTAGAATACAACATGGCATCAACATCCATTTTAAGTAATGAACTACACTATGTTTACAAATGTTGTTATAAAAGAATGGCAAACCAGGAAATATTTTTGTTAATTTTAGGGTCTGACTGAACCAGAAATAAAAGGAAATAAACCACTGTTCACTTGCTGCTGGCTAACTTATTCTTATTAAGATGACTTCAGGAAAGAAAAAAGAACACTGATTTCCCCCTGAAGGAACTTCCCAGAGACTCAATATAGGAGGGAGTTGGCCAGGGTGATCTCTAAAGTTCTGTGTAACTTTTCTAAGCTATGAAATATTAAATATCCCAAAGACGTAATTATTTTTATAAAAGGATTAATATAGGATTGAAACCATTTTCTTCCAACAAGCAACATACTTAAGACGGCGTCCTCACTTTTTTTTTCCATTCGTCTCGCATTATTTCCAATGACTGGGTACGGCCCCAATTCAACAAGCCTTCCCAGTCCAAAGGAAGCATGCTGAAGTCTACGGTCTAAAAAGCATCTATCTGCGGATTAAACGTTGGGAAAGAAAGGGATAAGGGTGGGGGGTGGGGAGAGACAACATTTTCAAATTACAGAAACGTGCACCCATGGATTCATACGCGTCCCGCATTTTCTAGCAGTAAAACACCTGCGAGGAACCGTTCTCACGCATTACAAATGCCGCACCAGCCTAGGGTTGTGAGCGCCAAACTATTTTGCAAACTTTGCAAAGGCGCACGAATTTCCAAGACTTGCAAATCTCTCATTCGCCCCATCCTCCCCTCGCCTGGTCCAAACAAAGTTCCGCGGCATCAAGGCAGTCATTTAAAGGCACGAAGTTTGCCCGGGTCCTGCCCACTGGGGCTCGGGAGACGCGACCGAAACTTGCGAGGGCGACGCGCCTGGCCGGTACCACGGCTCACTCGGGGAGGCCGTCGCCGGGTTCCACCCCCGGGCCTCCCCGCACCCCGCGCGGCGCCCCCAGCCCGCCCATCGCCCCGCGGACCCCCATGCTCCGGGCGCGGGGACACAGGGGCAGCCCCCGCACTGTGCCCGAGCCGCCCCCCCGGGCCGAGCCGCGAACCGCAGCCGCGTCCCCTCCTCCCGGGGCCGGGAATGGCGGCGTCCGGCTCCCCGGGGCCAACTCCGAGTCCCGGCCAGGGGAGGATGCCCGCGGAGCCCGCCGCCGCCGGCCCCTCGCGGCGGGAGCTGAGGAATGGAAGTTACCTCACTACGGTCCCGACTGCGAGGCTTTGGGCAGCTGGCAGAGCGGGAGGTCCCGGGCGGCCGAGCAGGTCCGGCGCGCGGCGGCGGCGGCGGCTACCGCAGTGCCCTCCGCCCCATTGTTTCCCTTCCAAGAGGATCCCGGCGAAGCCGAGCCCGGGAACCAGGAAGTTCCCCGGCGCGACACCTCCTGCCGCCGCTATGGAAACGGCCCCCGCCTCCCAGGGCGGCTCGCCCGGGACCCCGCCTCCGCGCCTCCGGCCCCGCCCGCCTCACCGGCCGCCGCCAACCGTCACCGCAGCGGCCGCGGCCGCCGCCATCTTGGCGCGGCCCCGGGCGGCCCCTTTCCGGCGGCACGTGCGCGCTGCTCCCGCACTCCCGCCGTGCGCGCTCCCGCCCGCCTCGGGAACGCGCGCCCAGGACTGCAGGTGCCCGGAGCCACTCGGCGGGAAGCGGGCGCTGGAAGCCCAGGACCCAAAGCTGGGCTTCGGGGCACGCAAACGAGCGACATTGGCGTGTCCAGCCGGCAGGTCAGAGGATAGCAGAGACGTAGGGAGGTCAGCTGAGTAGGGGGCGAGAGGATGGTCTCCGGAGCCAGCCTGGCTTTTTTTTTTTTCATTTCTGCCTCAACTACTTACCAGGTGCCAGCCCTTGGACACTTTTCTCTGTGCCTCAGTTTCTTCATCTGTAAAGTGGAACGATAGTAGGACCTGCCTCATGGGGCTGTCCTGGAACAAGCGAGTGCTTGGTAGTAAGTGTAAAGCAGTCACCTGCTCAATAAAATGCCATTGCTACTGACACAGGTGACACTGCTGTCATTTTTCAGGAACTTAGGCTAAGCGTTCACATCAGCACTACTTTTAAGTAGGCTACTGTGTAGATCCCGTTGCTGCTTCAAGCTTCTCAAATGTTCATCACTGTCCCATCTTTCTGTAGGTCAACTTTCCTTTTTTACATCGTGGAAATTGTCAAGAGTTTTAATCTCCAAAGCCTCCCATTAAGGGGTGCCATAAAAAGATGAATGATGTAAACTTTCCAAAGCCGTAATTAGCTGACGGTTAAATGATTGATTCAATCGAAGCTAGAAAAGTTAGGGTGTGCAAGTAACTAAAAGGCTTCCTGTCCTTGATTCCAGGAACTAGAATTACTGAACCTGGCAACCCTGCACTGTGCCTTTTATCTCTCTTTTCCAGCTGGTGAAAACTGACACGAAGAAACTGAATGCTGTGCCCAATATCTCACAGAAGGGGTGGAAGGAGAAGGCAGGGTCACAGGCTCTTTGCTAGCACCCAAACTTTAAGAACTGTGACTCAGATTAGGTTTGGTCTCTAAGGCTCCTTCTAGCTCTCAAGTGTGGTAATCTTAACGACAGGGATACCCAGCAATACAGTCTGAGAAATTCATCCTTAGGCAAATTCGTCATTGTGCGAACATCAGAGTATATTTACACAAACCTAGATAGTAGAGCCTCCTACACACCTAGGCTATAAGGTGTGACTTATTGCTCCTAGGCTACAAACCTGTTCTGCATGTGACTATACTGAATACTGTAGGCAAGTGCAATACAATGGGAAGAATTTGTGTATTTCACCATAGATGTTGGGCTATAATGTTACCATGGCTATGACATCGCTAGTCCATAGGAATTTTTCAGCTCCATTACAACCTTATGGGACCACCATCGTATGCGCAGTCCATCGTTGACCAAAACGATGTCATGTGGCACATGACTGTGTATACGCTGTTTAAGAAAATACAAATTTATACTTCCTTTTGGGGTTTCTTTCATTCATTTAAACCGGGTTTGTAAAGACTAGTTTTTATTTTTAGGATCCTGATACAAAAATGGCATAACTCATTTAATATATGAATGGAGGGGCTAAAAGCAGACCAGAGTTATTTTCAACAACCAAATACTTCCCCGAAAGTTATAGGATTCCCAGGTTAGCAATCACCCAGACTGGGCTATTCTCAATTCCTGACAGGAAAGAGCCCTCACTCGTATCTCTTTGTAGTCCCTGCTGGCCCCAGCAGATTGCTTCGCACATAAAAAGTCCTCAGTAAATACTTACTGAATTAAATTGCTATAACTGTGGTCTCCCATCACTAAAGGAGACCTTGGAACCACAGAGATGCTCAAGAGACATCAGTCTTGGGAGACCAAGGTGGGCAGATCACTTGAGGTCAGGAGTTCAAGACCAGCCTGGCCAACCTGGCGAAACCCTGTCTCTACCAAGAAATACAAAAATTAGCTGGGCGTGGTGATGTGTCCCTGTAGTACCAGCTACTCAGGAGGCTGAGATGGGAGAATCACTTGAACCCAGGAGGCCAAGGCTGCAGTGAGCTGAGATCACACCCCTGGACTCCACCCTGGGTGACAGACAGAGACTCTGTCTCAAAAAAAAAAAAAGTCAAGGGACATGATTGCAAACATCATGGATGAGAACCCGAAGTCACTAGTTAATGAGTTAATGGGATTTTGGATGGACAGCACTGGCCCCAGGCTTACTTGGCAAAATAAACTGGAAATTTCAGATACGTTTTTTTCCATAAATTATATGGCTAATTTTGAAAACACTGTTTTGGACTGATTATGAGCACCCCTGTCTCAATTTTATACTTTCATTATAGCACTCTGACTCTGTGGTATTATTACAGTTCGGAAATCCCCCCAATTTTTTCCCCAAGTCAAAGTGTCAGCAGTGTCACCTCACCTGTACTTTGTCAATCCCTGCTGTAAACAATTATAGCTAGGTTATATTCACTCCATGATTATATTCACTCTAACATGACATGCCAAACATAAAAATACCCTTCAACTGAAGGGAGGGTGAAAGCTGTATAGCAGGAACGTTAACAAAAAGTAAAAAGAAGTATGGTCTAACGATTTGTGTCACCATTTAAAATATTCCACTATACCAAAGGTTAGGACCACCTCTCATCCATCATCATGGAATAAGAGAGATGGATATTTGCATTTCATTTTTGCAAAAGTTATGTATTATGCTAATGACAATATTTAAAATGTTGCCAACGGTAAAAGTACAGGTTTAAATCCCCCACAGGATCCCATAATAACTAAGGCCAGAAGTACAATTTGTGGTGAGGACATAAGAACGTAGAACATGGAGGAAAAAATTCTCCAAAGCTAAGTATCTACCCTTCACTGTCATCTTCAAAAGATGGATGAAAGGGTCAGGTCTTCGAGTCTCCTGTAAAGTGAGACTTTGAAATGTGAATGCATGGCCATTTGATTCATTTAATTTTTTTAAGAGAGGTAGTTCCCTAAGGGAGGGATTTTTTTTTTTTTTTAAATAAGGCTATGGAAAGCATTGCAATGCTCATATTCATGCTCACCAGCCATGGTAATTTCTGAAATCTCATGAGAAGCCAATGCTTTTCTATTGACTAGAAAAGTCTGCTCCAATGACACTGCATATAACTATTCTTTATGGATGAAAAAAAAGATCAGTCAACATCTGTGTGTAAGTGAAAAAACAATGGGTAACCAATAGCCACATCCACACTGCTCATACACAAAGCCTTTTGGTTTCGTTTTGTTTTGTTTTGTTTTTTTAGATAGAGTCTCGCTCTGTCACCCAGGCTGGAGTGCAGTGGCACAATCTGGGCTCATTGCAACTTCCACCTCCTGGGTTCAAGCGATTCTCCTGCTTCAGCCTCTCAAGTAGCTGAGACTACAGGCGTGTGCCATCATGCCTGGCTAATTTTTTGTATTTTTAGTAGAGACAGGGTTTTACCATGTTGGCCACGCTGGTCTTGAACTCCTAACCTCAGGTGATTCATCCACCTTGGCCTCCCAAAGTGCTGGGATTATAGGCGTGAACCACCATGTCTGGCCCAAAGCCTTTACTTTAAAAGAGAAGTTATTGATCGCAGTGTGAGAAAGAGGACCCCATGAAGAACTGTGAACCCAACATGGTAAGTAAAACAGTTTGTTACCTATAACTCTGAGGTTGTATTATTTATTGGTGTGCTGAGTTTCTTTCTGACTCCCTATCTTTAGAATGTACATTCCATGAGACTGGGAAACTTATCTGTCTTCTGCCCTTCTCTGTTCCTTGGTTCAGATCAGTATCTAATACAGAATTAGCTCCCTGCAAATATTTGTAGAAAGAATGAAAGGAAGGAAGGTGAGAGGGAGGGAGAGAAGGAAGGAAGGAGGGAGGAAAGAATGACTGAAAGAAGGAAAGAACAAAAATATGCAAACATGTTTGTTTTCTAGGCAGAAAGTTCCTAACTATGCTCAAAGGGGTCTGTGACTCAAAAAAAAAAAAAAAAAAAAAAAAAAAACAGTAGGAATGACTGCTTTTCAACTACAAAAGCTGCCTCTCATGATCTCTGCTCTTTTGCTCACAAGACACCCTGTTCCTGATTACATACCAAAATAGTCATCATGGTTTGCCAGAAATCTATAATGATGTCGTATCATTTGAAAAGTGTCTCAATATGTTTTTACAGCTTTAGAGAATTTCTCCTGCCTGCTCAACTTACAGTTGCTGTTCTACAACCATCCACTTGGCCATATCTTAGATGCCATGCCATTTACTTATGTTTTGTTAAGTCTCATCAAGCAGAGTTGTAATAAAAAATATTATAATATACTAAAAAAATGAAGTAGAATTTCATGGCATTTTTGTCTCTGTTTTAGAGGGATAAAACTTTTGCCTCTGTATATTTGACCTTTGAATTAACCTTTAAACCCTTGTTCTCATAAGTCTTTATAAATTGTGTGGCAACAGTTTTCACAGAGGGCCTCCCAGTGAACTGTGCCTTCCAATATTCACCCCCTTTTACATCACCCTCCTCTTGAGTCTGGGCCGGCTCTGTGACTCACTTTTCACAAGATTGTGGGGGAAGCGATGCTGAGTGATTTCTAAGGCTAGATCCTAAGTTTTGCAGCTTCCACCTGGGCCTGTGAAATACTTAGCGCACTCCCTCCGGTCACTCAGGTGCCATACTGATAGAAGCCCAAGTCACATGGAGAGGCCACATGTAGCTGGTCTGGATGACAACCTCAGCTGAGTCCTCAGACATCAGCCAGCATTCACTGCTGTTGGGCATCCTGAATGTCCAGCACAGTTAAGTCTTCAGATGCCTCAAGCCCCAGCTGTGTGACCCCATGAAAAATCCCAAGTGAGGATGTCTCAGGTGAGCCCAGTCAACCCCGTAGAACCATGAATGTCATAATAAACTGTGTGTTAGGCTTTTGAGCTTAGGGTGGCTTGTTACACACCTGCAGACAACTGGAATGCATTGATTAAAAATACAGTGCTAAGGCCTTTAGCATGGTTTAGCTAAAACTTTAATAAATAGTTTCATCAAAATTAACAGAAGTGGTGTATAAAAATGTCAAGTTATAGAAGAATGGAGTGAACTGTAGCAGATCCTAAGGTATTCAAGGGCTTTTTTTTTTTTTTTTTTTTTTCACTAAATTGCTACTTTGTCTAAGTCTTTTCTTTGAGGTAGGGTCGATACTTTGTGAAACAACATAATGACTTCCATCTCTTGGAGTCTGTAAAGTAAATATACTTGCAATTGCACTTGACTTCGATATGAAATAAGTCCTTGCCCACATACTTTGGCTAAAAAAGGGAAAGAAGTGGTGGTCACAAGTAGCCAGGCTAAAGAATCAATGAAAATGAGACAATAGATGAGAATATATATATATATATATATATATATATATATATGCATATGTATATGCTCAGCTTCTCTTTTCTGTTTGTTTATACTTCATGAAAATTACAGGTCCACAATTCCTCATCCACAAAGCTCTGAAAACCAAAAGTGTTTTTCATAAGTTGGGCACCTAAATTCTTTTGGTAGCAATAGAACTTTCCTTTGGCTACTTAGGGTCTTTATCTTATTTAATATTAACACTCATTTTGTTGCAGAAGTCTTTGTTTCATGACAAGGTGCTGGCACAGATTTCACTTATGACACCTGTAAACAGTACGCAGTACATGTGCTGTGTCACCCTTCTAAAAATCAAAACTTCTGATATCTGAGACACTTCTGGTTTCAGACCTAAAGAAGACTCTATCATAGACCTGAAGTGAACTTTATTGTACAGGGAGGACAGTAGAGTGTAGAGTAATCGAGCAGTCTCTGGAGTTAGACCACCTGAGTTCAAATCCTGGATCTGCTGCTTGCCAGCTCTGACACTTGGATTGCTTGCAAAAACCCTCTGCCTCAGTTTATTCTTCTGCAAAATACAGAGAGTAAAAGAAATGACCTCATAGGGTTCTTATGAGAACCAAATGAGATTTTGCATGTAAAATGCTTAGCCCAATAACTAGTAGTTGGTAAACACTCAATAAACATTAACTATTATTGTATTATTATTAAAATGTCAGTTGTTTGTTTTGGTTTTTGTTTTTGCTTTTAGAGACATGGTCTCACTCTGTTGCCCCAACTGGAGTACACTGAAGCTCACTGTCACCTCAAACTCCTGGGCTCAAACAATCCTCCTGCCTCAGCCTCTCAAGTAGCTGGGAGTAGAGGTGGGTGCCACCATGCCTGGCTATTTTTTTATTTTTATTTTATTTTATTTTATTTATTTATTTATTTTTTAGAAATTGGGTCTTGCTTTATTGCTCGGGCTAGTCTCAAACTCCTGGCCTCAAGTGATCCTCCCACTTTGGCCTCCCAAAGTACTAGGATTACAAGAATGAGCCACTGGACCCAGAAAAAATGTCAGTATTTTATAAATTCAAGGAAACAAATAATATTTAAATGAGAGTTCAGCCAGGAAAAAAGGAACTACTCAAGGTATCACCAACAGGAAGATATTCAATATAGGGAATCAGATGCATACAAAGTCTTTGGAAGGAGTGAATGGGCAAAAGTTGAGAAGGTAGCATTACTAATTTCAGGTTATTCCATATCAGCTGTGGACCCAATGTCAGGAAGCTGCTGTACTCAGAGATCAGAAATTGCAATAAATGACAGATAATCAATCACTGTCCATGTCACAGCTGCTCTCCTTGCAGCTCAGAAGCTGGAGATAGCCAGAGATGGTCTTTGGGGTCTAGCTTCACTGCCAAAGTTTATATGTGTTGGCCGGGCTTGGTGGTTCATGCCTATAATCCCAATACTTTGGGAGGCCAAGGTGGGTGGATTGCCTGAGCTCAGAAGTTCACGACCAGCCTGGGCAACATGATGAAACCCTGTCTCTACTAAAATACAAAAAATTAGCCAGGCGTGGCAGCATGTGCCTATAGTCCCAGCTACTCGGGAGGCCGAGGCAGGAGAATTGCTTGAACGCGGGAGGCAGAGGTTGCAGTGAGCCAAGATTGCGCCACTGCACTCCAGCCTGTGCAACAAAGCAAGACTCTGTCTCAAAAAAAAAAATAAATAAATAAAGTTTATATTTGTCAAACCCCTTGTGTCAGCTGCCACTGTCACAGAAAGAATGACATGCTCCTTGCAAATCCTTCCAAATCCTTGAGTCTTCCAAATCCTTGAGTGCACCTCATTGGCACAATGTAAACCTTATCAGAACTGTGCTGGCAGGAGACTCTGGGAAACGCAGCTCCAGGCCTCCCAGCCTCTGTGATACACATAATACCCTAAACAAATAGTCATTTCATAATAATAGTAATTTACACTTGTATAGCACTTTCCATAAAAGCTCTGTAGGTAGGCAGAAACTGTAGCTCAAAGTTGCAAGGCTGGCAAGAGACTTAGAACCTCATATCTCAAATCTAGGGTGTACTTTTTTTTTTATGTCAGTGTGTCCTATTTAATCATCCAGGTTCCACTTTCCCCCTCAAATCTTCATAACCATTTATATTATTGTTTATTGTTTTTCTTTCTTTCTAAGTTGACTCACATTTCTATGTAAATAAATATAAAGAGGAAATTTTGCATCATAAAGTATAATGCAAATCACAAAACTGTTTTGCTACATAAATGGAAGATAAAAGTAAAAATGAACACACTGAAATCCAAACAGTGATATTAAAACCAGTTAGTAAAGGGCTCTGAGCCTGAACCCTGCTCCTCTTTCTTCAAAGATGCGATTAGCATGGGTTAGAGATGTTACTTATATTAACAGCGAACACCCTAACTGCAAATTGAGACTCTTTGATATATTCACAAGAACTAAAGGGTGAATAAAATCTCTGAAAAATTAAATTTCTCACTATGTGAGGCAAGGTTGTTTAAAGCCTTTGCCATCTTATCTACCATCAGTAGAACACATCTTACGCTTTGGATAACACTGCTTTCTGCCGTCTTAATTTTGGCAGTTTAGCTGAGAATCAGTATTTATTCATTTTGTTGTTGAAATTATCTGATAGCTGAGCATTAAAAGTATGTCAGTATGTCTTGCCCCTGATGACTCATTCACATAAGATTTTGTAGCTGTTATTAAGGTGAAATTCACATAAAATAAAATCAACCATTTTTCAAGTGAACCATACGGTAGCATTTAGTACATTCATAATGTTGTACAACCACCACCTCTATCTAGTTCCAAAATATTTTTGTCACCCCAAAAGGAAACCACATAGCCATTAGGCATTTATTCTCCATTTTCCATCTTCCAGTTCCTGGCAACCCTCACTGTTTTCTGTCTCTTTGGATTTACTCCGAATATTTCATATAAATGGAATCATACAATATGTCACCTTTTGTGTCAATCTTCTTTCACTGAGCATAACATTTCCGAGGCTCACGCATATGACAACTTATATACATACTTCATTTCTTTTCATGGCTGAATCATATTCCATTGTTTGTATGCAACACAATTGTTTATTTTTCTGTTGATGGGCAGTTGAGGGTCCACCCTTTGGTTACTGTGAATAGTGCTGCTATGAACGTAAGTGTACATGTATTTTTTTTTTTTTTGAGGACCTGTTTTCCAGTCACTTTGGGCATATGTTGAAGAGTGGAATTGCAGGATCATATGGTAATTCTATATATAACATGTTGAGGAAGCACCAAGCTGTTTCCACAGTGCTGTGCCATTTTACATTCCCACGAACAGTGCACAAGCGTCCCAATTTCTCCAACTCCCCGCCACCACTTGTTATTTTCTGTTTTTGTGATTATAACCATCCTTGTGAGTGTGAAGTGGTACCTTGTGGTTTTGATTTGCATCTCCCTAATGACTAGTAATGTTGGGCATCTTTTCATGTGCTTATTGGCCATTTGAATACCTTCTTTGGAGAAATGTCTATTCAAGTCCTTTGCCCATTTTTGAAGTGGGTTGTTTGTCTTCTTTGTTGAGTCGTAAAAGTTCTTTACATATTCTGACCCTTATCAGATATATGATCTGCAAATATTTTCTCCCATTCTCTAGGTTGTCTTTTCACTTTATTGATCATGTCCTTTGGTGTACAAGAGTTTCCATTTTGATGAAGTCCAATTTATCTATTTTTTTCTCTTGTGTGCTTTTAGCATTGTATCTAAAGATCTATTGTAGGCCGGGCATGGTGGCTCACACCTGTAATCCCAGCACTTTGGGAGGCCGCGGCAGGCGGATCATGAGGTCAGGAGATTGAGACCATCCTGGCTAACACAGTGAAACCCCGCCTCTAATAAAAATACAAAAAAATTAGCCAGGCATGGTGGTGGGCGCCTGTATTCCCAGCAACTCGGGAGGCTGAGGCAGGAGAATGGCGTGAACCCCAGGGGGCAGAGCCTGCAGTGAGCGGAGATCGCACCACTGCACTCCAGCCTGGGCGACAGCGAGACTCCGTCTCAAAAACAAAAAAACAAAACAAAACAAAAAAAGATCTATTGTAAACTCCAAGGTCATTAATATTTACCCCTATGTTTTCTTCTAAGAGTTTTATGATTTTAGCTCTCATATATATATAAAATTCTTAAAGCATACTATAAAATTTCCATAGAAATAAGCTAGATTTATTGACCCAGGTTAACTCTATAATCACTGAAATTGACCTAGCCTTGAAAGACTCATTTCCTTTAAGAAATGAGCTTGTTTAGCCAGACTGTGGAAAAGATCACTGTACTAGATTCTGCAGCAACATATAAATACATTTGTATATTTATTAGTATATTATTCCTATATACCAATGGGAAGTCTATAGTATGTTCTATGAAAAAATGTTGGCCGGGTGCGGTGGCTCACGCCTGTAATCCCATCACTTTGGGAGACCAAGGTGGGCGGATCACGAGGTCAGGAGTTCAAGACCAGCCTGGCCAATATAGTGAAACCCTGTCTCTACTAAAAATACAAGAATTACCCAGGTGTGGTGGTGGGCACCTGTAATCCCAGCTACTCAGGAGGCTGATGCAGGAGAATTGCTTGAACCCGGGAGGCAGAGGTTGCAGTGAGCCGGGATCGCGCCCCTGCACTCCAGCCTGGGCAAATGGAGGGAGACTCTGTCTCAAAATAATAATAATAATAACAGTAATAATTGTTGTTGTCCTGTCTTTATATATTGTTTTGCTTTAAAAATCCCAAAAGAAAACCAGACAGCCACCAAAGTCCATGACAAGGAAGTTCACGAAAAATAGAAATACAAGTGATAAACATCTGTTTAGCTTCATAAATAATCAAATGAATCTCAGTGGAGGCCAGTGGAATATAATTATTCACCTGTCATATTGTCAAAGATTTAAAAAATTGGTTAGCCATGTGCCTGTATCGTGCATATGAAAATCTGCCAAAAGGGTAGGTAGCATGTTAAGAGTTCTTACCACAGTAACATTTTAAAAAGAAAGTTAATAAAGTGCATTAATTATTTTTTGAAAGATCAATTAACACCCAGAATGTGGTGAAATAGGCACTGCCATACATTACTAACTAGTAAATTGGTAGAATTTAACTAAAGAGCATTTTGGTAATATGAACTAGACTTTATAATGTAAGTACTTCGATTTGGTAGTTTAATTTCTAGGAGTATTTTCTAAGCAAATAATACCAAAAAGCTGAAAGATCTCTGATAATTCTGTTTGCCACATCCTTGTTTACAATATAAAAAATTGGAAGCAACCTACCTGTCAATAAAGTATTCGTTAAATTAAAGTAGCCCATTTAATGGAATTAAAGGCCAGGTGCAGTGGCTCATGCCTGTAATCCCAGCACTTTGGGAGGCCAAGGCTGGAGGATCACTTGAGTCCAGGAATTCGAGACCAGCCTGGGCAACATGGTGAAACCTGGTCTCTGCAAAAATAAAAATAAAAAATTAGCCAGGCATGGTGGCACATACCCATAGTCCCAGCTACTCAGGAGGCTGAGGTGAGAGGATCACTTGAACCCAGGAGGTGGAGGCTGTAGTAAACCACAGACACCACCACACTACAGCCTGGGCAACAGAGCAAGACTCTGTCTCAAAAAAAAAATAGGCCACTAAAAATTATGTTTGGCCAGGCATAATGGCTCACGCCTGTATTCCCAGCACTTTGGGAGGCTGAGGCGGGCAGGTCATTCAAGGTCATGAGTTGAAGACCAGCCTGGCCAACATGGTGAAACCCTGTCTCTACTAAAAACATAAAAATTAGCCAGGCATGTGATGCATGCCTGAAGTCCCAGCTACTCGGGAGGCTGAGGCAGGAGAATCACTAGAACCTGGCAGGAGGTGAAGGTTGCAGTGAGCCGAGATTGTGCCACTACACTCCAGCCTGGGTGACAGAGCGAGACTCTGTCTCAAAAATAAATAAATAAATAAAATTTTCTTTGACCTCCAGGCCCACATAATTAATTCATCATATCCCTCTCAGCAATCCCTTCACTGCTAACTTAACACCACACACACCACCCTTCCTCAAGGAAGGTATTCACTTTCTCAATGAAAGACACTGATGCATAACTACCTGGACACCCTCTAGTGCCTCCTTCTCATCTCTGCCCACATTCAACAAGTCAGCATGTGTAAATTCTATCCCAAGATAGCTCTTGAATGTGTTTCCTCCCCATCAGCCCCACTACCACTGTTTTAATTTAATCTCTTATCGCTTCATGTTTGGATTGCTACAGATTTTTTCGTATCTCCAATCTGCTCCTCTGGGTCATACAGAGCTGTGCTCCCACTATTAACAGCATGATTTTCCTAAAATTTAAATCTGACTGTGTCATTTACCTGCCCATTCATAACTTCAAAATACAGTCCATGGTAAGTACTCAACAAATGATTGACAGACAACAATGAATGATTGAATTTAGAGTGAGATTGCTGGTCCCTTCCCAATCCAGAGTAACTGTGGGTTAATCATCATTTTTTATAATCCCCTAACCCCTGTTGGTCTTTAGGCAAAGACTCAATGCATGTGTCTCTTGGCCGTTAGTCCTTTTCTTAGGTTTTGTTACATATGACTTTGTTCATATTTTCACTATCTGGCAACAAGCAGCTTAAGGGGAGGACTGGTATATATTATAAGGTCACTGTGGAATTTTGTGGCATCTCTGGAGGACCCATAGTCCCTAAGACCGGGAAGGGGGCACTTTTAAAGTGGAAAAATAAAAGACAGCTGTGGTGATTACATATCATCCATTTAACTTTGCTATCTGGGAGATACTAAGATAAACTATGAAATAATTCCCTTCCAAGTAACCAGAGGAACAAAATTTAAAGTACTGAAGGGCGACTAGCAGAGCTGTGAGAAGAGCAAACTCTGCAGGAGCAAGTGAATTTCCTTCTATAACAAAATATCAGGCAAAATGCTGACAAGAAGAAGGCAAAAGCTATACTCTATTCTCTTCAATAAAGGTCCCAATATGACGTTATCATCAATAACCCGGGAGGCTGCAGTCCAGTTGAAGAATGGCCAATTTCAGACATACGTGTCATACCAGTATCAAGGCATTTCTCAGAGAATAGCAAATATCCTTTTTTTGACAAATAAAATTTTAGGGTTCGCCTTTTCTGAAGTTGCAAAATCTAGAGCAAAGAAACAAGTCAATACAAGAATCCTCTTTTCATTTTCATGATATCAGTGGACTAAAATATAACAAAATTTGCACTGGTGGACAGACTAAAGTCAGCATTTGATAGTACAGATAATGGCTAGTGGTGACCCTTTTACATTGTGTTCTTATTCAGGTAATGTGTAAACTGTGTCTTATAGTAAACAGGGAATACATGAAAAAAACTATTATTAAGACATAACTATGTTGAGGTTAAAAAGAATGTCAACATTTATTCAGGCAGTGTTCAAGGCTGTGTTTTCAATCTTGGAGTTATTGCCACCCTTACTAAAAAAATAATTAAAAGTCTAGGCGGGGCATGGAGGGCCACACCTGTAATCCCAACACTTTGGGAGGCCGAGGCAGGTGGATTACTTGGGGCCAGGAGTTTGAGACCAGCCTCGCCAACATGGTGAAACCCAGTCTCTACCAAAAATACAAATATTAGCCAGGTGTGGTGGTGCAAGCCTGTAGTCCCAGCTACTCGGGAAGCTGAGACGACACGAGAATCCCTTGAACTCAGGAGGTGGAGGTTGTGGCAAACCAAGATTGCACCACTGCACTCCAGCCTGGGTGACAGAGTAAGACCCTATCTCAAAAAATAAAATAAAAGTCTGAAAAGGCATTTTAAGCAAAATACTTGGACAACAATTTTTAAAATAAACAAATATTCAGTTAAAAAGTACATTTATGGCTGGACATGGTGGCTCACACCTGTAATCCCAGCACTTTGGAAGGCCAACACAAATGGATCATTTGAGGTCAGGAGCTCAAGACCAGCCTGGCCAACATGGTGAAACTCCATCTCTACTAAAAATATAAAGATTAGCCAGGTGTGGTGGCAGGTGCCTATAATCCCAGCTACTTGAAAGGCTGAGGCAGGAAAACAGCTTGAGCCTGGGAGGTGGAGGTTGTGGTGAGCTGAGATGGTGCCACTGCACTCCAGTCTGGGCGACAGACTGAGACCCTGTCTCAAAAAAAAAAATGACATATATATATATACACACACACACTAATCTAAGAGATACTCTGTCTCCCTCAAATCTAAGAGATTTTCTGTATAAGGACAAGATGTTGACCATGGAAAATATGCCTCTGTCACCTGAGTTTCATTTCCCCTTGGGGTATTCCCAGGGGGTGTGACAGTCATCTGTGCTGCTCAACAGATTATTTCTGGCTTTCTGCCTTCCAGACATACGATGGGATTGCTTCCTTGCCCCCTTGGGTTGGGTGGGGTAATCCAGGCTAACAAGTCGTGACAGAATGTGGCATTTGTAACTTCTGTGCAGAGCAGAGCACTAAGTTGCTGGTGTGAGACCGTGTAATGCACCCTTTCATTCCTATGCCAGGACAACCAGCCATGCTCCTGGCGGCGGCTGCTCCATCAGCCTGGATTACGAAACAGTGTGAAGCAGAAACCCCCCATTGTCTGGCAGTGGAAAGGTAGCAATGGCAAGAACTAAGTCTTATTTTTTGCTACTGAAACATTGTGGCTGTCTGTTAGAGCAGCAAAACCTAGCCTGTTCTGACTGATAGAGTAAGAATAGTATCACCAGCCCCATGACCCTAGTTATTAATCTCTTAACACCAAGACTCCAACGTTGACAATAAAAACCCTTTCTTAAGTTTCCGTTGCCCTGGCTGATAGACACTGGAACTTTCAAAATGGCGTAAATAAATACCAGGAGAGACAGGAGGCTGAGAGAGCACAGGCTTGGAGAATAAGCAGGAATCAGACTAACTGGGTTCTGCCCCTTCTACACTGCCTGATCTTGGGCAAGTTACATCATCTCCTCAAAACTCAGTTCCTTAACAATGAAAAGAGATGATAATAATGGAACCCATCCCACTGGATTGTTTTAAATGCTCAATAAATCTCCATTTCAAAGGTATTCTTCTTGATGAGCTCTTAACTGCCAACTGTCTTAGCTTAGGTTCCCCAGAAAACAGAATCTGAGTCAAATGCTTATGCATGAGTTCATGAGAGGGACCAGAAGGGAGGGAGAAGGAGAGCAGTGCAGGGGAGATGGGAGAGCCTATCAAGGATGTGAGGTGGCATTAGGAAGGGAGCGACTGGTCCCACAGGACCCATGGAGAAACCTTTCAAAATACCCTCCATGTATAGGGAGATGGGAGGAGGAAGGAGGAGACGTGTCAGCTCCTGTCCCACACTGGCCACAGGTTAGCCTCAGGGAGGTGTTAGGTGACCTGCACTTCTGGGTTGCACAGGCAACAGCACTGAGAGGTGTGGCCCACACCTTGTCATCTCCAGAAGAGCCCTGAGATGGGAGCCAAAAGGCATGGGGTGCTTGCAGGTTGCACCTACGTCAAGCTGGTCAGAGTCAACTGTTTGCCTTATTTATGTCTGCAATAAGTGACAGGTGAGGCTGAGGACTGAAGCATACAAAAGAGGCATCCAGCCCACCACCTGTTTAAAATTGCAAACATTGGCTGGGCACAGTGGCTCACACCTGTAATCCCAGCATTTTGGGAGGCCAAGGCGGGTGGATCACCTGATGTCAGGAGTTCGAGACCAGCCTGGCCATTGTGGCAAAACCCCATCTCTACTAAAAATTGTGGCGGGCATCTGTAATCCCAGCTACTTGAGAGGCTGAGGGAGGAGAATTGCTTGAACCTGGGAGGCAGAGGTTGCAGGGAGCTGAGATCACGCCATTGCACTCCAGCCTGGGCGAGAGAACGAGACTGTGTCAAAAAAAAAAAAAGAAAGAAAGAAAGAAAAAGAAAAATTGCAAACACCTCACTCTGAAATTTCTCATCCTCCTACCCTGCTTATTTTCCTGCATTTCCTGCCTCACCGTCCAATCTACAATATATTTTCCTTATTTCATGTATTCTGTCTTCCCCTACTAGAATGTAAACCCCTTGAAGGCAAAAAATTGTAACATCAAAGTGTGTTTGTTACACAGAGTAATGGAGTGAGACCCTGTCTCAAAAAAAAAAAAAAAAAAATTAAAAGTCTGAAAAGGCATTTTAAGCAAAACACTTGGACTACAATTTTTAAAATAAGCAGATATTCAGTGCTCAAGTGCTTACAGCAATGTCTGGCACATAGTAGGTCCTCCATAAATATTATTATTATCATTTTTATATTTGAGAGAGTGTCTTGCTATGTCGCCCAGGATGGAGTGCAGTGGTGTAATCATGGCTCACTGCAACCTCCACCTCCCAGGTTCAAGTGATTCTTCTGGCTCGCCTTCCCAAGTAGCTGGGTTTACAAGCATGTTCCACCACGCCCGGCTAATTTTTGTATTTTTAATAGAGACGGGGTTTCGCCATGTTGACCAGACTGTTCTCGAACTCCTGGCCTCAAGCGATCCACCTGCCTCGGTCTCCCAAAGTGCTGGGATAACAGGGACGAGCCACCATGCCCTGCCAATATTGTTTTTTTAACCTTTTATTTTGATATAATTTCAAACTTACAGAAAATCTGCAGAAAAAAGTACAAAGAACTCCTACATACATTTTACCCAGATTCACCATCGTTAATGTTTTAGCATGTTACCTTTATCAGTCTCCCTCTCTCTCTCTGACCCAGTTGACAGTAATCTGTAAATATCACTTTCCTTTTCTCTCAAATACAGGAACGTAAGCACATGCTTGAACATAACCATGAGATGATTACAAAAATCAAGAAACAAATTCAAATTTTGTCAATTGTCCCAATACTGCCTTTTATGGCAAAATTTTCCCTAACTTGTGACTCAATCTGTAATCACACAATGCATTTAGTGGTTCTGTCTCTTTGGTCTTTTTCATCTGGAATCGTTACTGAGCCTTTCTTTATCTTTTATGACATTGACATTTTTGAAGAGTACAGGCTTGTTATTTTGTAGAAAGTTCCCTTAATTTAGATTCATTTGAGGTTCTGTCACGGTTAGATTCAGCTGGTAAAGAATATATGAACAGATTGTTAATTATCAAACATGGTTGTTATCTAAGTACAGAGCTCGGACCCTTGTCGTAAGTAGCTACTCTCAGGACCCTAGTCCCCGCCTTCTCTCGCCACACCTAAACTCTAACCCCAAGGGATTGACGTATGGCAGCACCCAGGGTCTTTCCTTCCCAACTCCTGATGTAGCTCCAGTGAAGGACCACATTTACCACTCCCCACCCCCCAGGAACTCCTGCTCATCCAACTTCACACTATGGAAAGAAAGCAATTCCCCCCTTGTCTTCCAACTCCTCTCCCCTGCCCCCTCCACTTATCTCATTATTAGTAGTATTATTATTTTTGAGATGGAGTTTCACTCTTGTTGCCCAGGCTGGAGTGCAATGGCGTGATCTCGGCTCACTGCAACCTCTGCCTCCCGGGTTCAAGCGATTCTCCTGCCTCAGCCTCCCGAGTAGCTGGGATTACAGGCATGTGCCACCACGCCCAGCTCATTTTTGTATTTTTAGTAGAGATGGGGTTTCTCCATGTTGGTCAGTCTGGTCTCGAACTCCTGACCTCAGGTGATCTGCCCACCTCAGCCTCCCAAAGTGCTAGTTTTACAGGCCTAAGCCACTGTGCCTGGCTTTTTTTTTTTTTTTTTTTTTTTTTTT
>NW_026652277.1:11338559-11362058 GCF_009828535.3 Hylobates moloch
TTTTTGAGACAGAGTCTCTCTCTGTCGCCCAGGCTGGAGTGCAGTAGAGCTATCTCAGCTCACTGAAGCCTCTGCCTCCCAGGTTCAAGTGACCCTCCCACCTCAGCCTCCTGAGTAGCTGGGACTACAGGCATGCATCACCACACCCGGCCTTTGTTGTTGTATTTTCAGTAGAGACAGGGTTTCACCATGTTGGCCAGGCTGGTGTCGAACTCCTAACCTCAGGTGATCTGCCTGCCTCAGCCTCTAAAGTGCTGGGATTACAGGTGTGAGCCATAGCACCTGGCCTCATTCTTCTTCTTTTCCTCCTTCTCCTAATTTTTCTTCCCTTCCTCTTCCTCCATCTCTTTCTCCTTTTTCTTCTTCTCTTTGCTTTTCCTGATATGTTGACTTCACTTTTTTATGCCGGCTTTCTCCAGTAAACTATACCCTTAAGTCCAGACTCTTCTCTTTCCAGATTCACAACCTAAGAAGAAGACCTCCTTTCTCTATACAGTTCCAATTTTGAAAAAAAAAAAACTTCAGAAAACACTTTGATAGCTCTACTTAGTTAACATTCTCACATCAGTGGTCAGAATTTGGGTTCTGTGATTTGAAGCTTCCCTAGAGCCACAAGATTTAGAATGAAAATGCAAATAAAAGCCACAACCAAAACAAAATTTAAAAAAAAAAAACAGAAAATAGTAAGTGTTAGCCAGGACATGGAAAAACTGGAATCTTTGTGCATTGCTGGTAGAAACATAAAACGGTGCAGCCACTTTGGAAAACAGACTGGTGGTTTCTAAAAAAGTTAAGCGTAGAGTTACCACGTGACCCAGCAATTTCACCCCTTAGGTATATGCCCAAAAGAAATAAAAGCAAATGTCCACACGACAACTTGTATATGAATGTTCATAGCAGCATTGTTCATAATAGCCAGATGGTGGAAACGATGCAAATGCCCATCAGCTGATGAATCAATAAACAAAATGTGATCTATTCATACAATGGAATATTATTCGGCCATAAAGAGGACTGAACATGATGCTAACTGAAAAACACCAAATGCTAAAGAGCACGTATTGTGTGGTCCCATTTATGTGATATATCCAGAATTGGCAAATCTATAGAGACAGAAATTGAGTGATTCCAGGGCCTGGCGGGGGAGGGATGGAAAGTGACTGCTAATTGTATGAGGTTTCCTTTAAAAATGATGAAAGTGTTCTAGAATGACACAGTGGTGATGGTTGCACCAACTTGTGAATATACTATAAACCACTTCCAAAATGTGGATTTTATATTTTGTGATTCATATCTCAAAAACATTAAAAGGAAAAATATAAAAGGAAATAGCTTCCCGGAAATATTAACTTACCCAAAGCAATACTGTGGAAGTTAGAGTACGTGCTAAATCTCAAGTTGACTAAATGTAACCAATCCAAACGAAGTTACCATTTAATAGACAGAGTCCTCAAAATATACCGGAAGTAGTCTCCATCAAGTCTTGAAGAAGAGTCAAATGACAGGAATTTGTCATTATCCAACCCTTTTCATCAAAAGGAAACGCTGCACCTAGTAGACATGAGTATTTCTACAAGCAAAAGGTATGCTTCATTGTCTACAGAGATGATTCTCCAAATTCTATCATGGCCTGGATGAACCACCACTAGAAATTCTTAAACTCGGCCAGGTGCGGTGGCTCATGCATGTAATCCCAGCACTTTGGGAGGCCAAGGACGGTGAATCACGAGGTCAGGAATTCGAGACCAGCCTGGCCAATATGGTGAAACCCCGTTATCTACTAAAAATACAAAAAATTAGCTGGGCATAGCGGAGGACACCTGTAATCCCAGGTACTCGGGAGGCTGAGGCAGGAGAATCACTTGAACCCAGGAGACAGAGGTTGCAGTGAGCCGAGATTGCGCCACTGCACTCGTTGCTATTAATTAGGCTTCTGAGGGAAATTCTCACCAAAAGAAGTACTTTGAATGGAAGACAAAACATTTTAAATCATTAAAGACTTTCTATTTGCATTTTAAGCTAATAAAAATACATGTTCATGGATACAAAGGTGTCGGTTATTCATCATTTTTCTACTAATAAGCCCTCAGTCACTCCTGGGTGAACTGAAAAAATTGAGTATATGAGGGCAAATCCCAATACCCAAAGGGAATCTGACTAGGTGAGGCAGCTCTGTATCAGTTACGAAAGCTTTTGACTCTCCCATTAACAGTGACAAATAAAAAGAGTAGCTTTTTATTTATAAAACTACCATAAGATCCAGCAATATCGTATCTCCATATATATATTCAAAAGAATTGAAAGTAGGGTGTCGAACAGATATTTGTACAGCCAACTTCACAGCATTATTATTATTATTATTGAGATGGAGTCTCGCTCTATCACCGAGGCTGGAGTGCAGCGGTGCAATCTGGGCTCACTGCAACCTCTGCCTCCTGGGTTCAAGTGATCCCCCTGCCTCAGCCTCCAGGGTAGATGGTTGCTGCTCGTGATTAAGTTGCTTACAATTCCATTACTAGGTCTATGCCGCCTTTTTGCTTAAAAATATTTCCAGAGCTCATTTCCTCCGTTCAGATATAATTATTTAAACTTGAGTTTAGTGTTTTGACATATACTTTTAAACTGTAACATATTTATTAGCATTTTAGTAACATTTAAGATCTATTAGTAAAGGTTCAAGATATATAAATTATTTAGTAACTTTGTAAAATGCCTTTATGGTAGCATATGTTAGCTGAGGACGGGCCCTTTGACTTTTCAAAACTGGAAAACAACCATTTTAAAGCTGTAAGATTTCTGCTTTTTAAGTGATGGAGGCTTGAATTTAGATAGTAAAGTAGATTAACCATTTATTTTAACAGAATCATGTGTCTGTTTTCTTTTTTAAAATTCCTACCAGCCTGGGCAATGAAGTGGTACCCCATCACTACAAAAAATTCTTCTAAAAATTATCTAGGTGTGGTGGCGCACCTGTAGTCCCAGGTCCTCAGAAGACAGGCAGGAGGATCAATTGAGTCCAGGAATTTGAGGCTGCAGTGAGCTCTGACTGCACCACCACACTGCCGCCTGGGAGGCAGAGCAAGACCCTGTCTCTAAAAAATTAAAAATTAAAAATAATAATAAATAAAATTCCTAATTCTGATAAAAATATACATAACATGAAATTTACCATCATAACTATTTTTAAGTGTACAATTCAATGGTGTTAAGTCATTGCGCCACCAATTGCCCTGGCCTTTTCATAAAGTAAAAATGAAACTTTGTACCCATTAAACAGCAACTCCCGTTTCCTCTCATCCAGCTCCTGGCAACCACCATTCTACTTTCTGTTTCTATGAGTTTAACTACTCTTAACAGCCTCATGTAAGTAAAATCACAGCATGCGATTTGTGGCTGACACCTTACTTAATGTTCTCAAAGTTCACCCATGTTGTAGTATGTATCTGAATTTTCTTCCTTTTTGAAGCTGAATAATATTTCATTGTATGGATAGACCACATTTTGTTTTATCTGTTCATCTGTCAATGGCCATTTGGGTTTTATCCACCTTTTGGCTATTGTGAATAATGTTGCTATGGGCTGGGCGCAGTGGCTCACGCCTGTAATCCCAACACTTTGGGAGGCTGAGGCAGGCAGATCACTTGAAGTCAGGAGTTCGAGGCCAGACGGGCCAACATGGCGAAACCCTGTCTCTACTAAAAATATAAAAATTAGCCAGGTGTGATCGTGCATGCCTGGAGTCCCAGCTACTTGGGAGGCTGAGGCAGGGGGATCACTTGAACCCAGAGGCAGAGGTTGCAGTGAGCCCAGATCGCGCCACGGCACTCCAGCCTCGGTGATAGAGCAAGACTCCATCTCAAAAATGCTATGAAGTTGGCTGTACAAATATCTGTTCGACAGCCTACTTTCAATTCTTTTGAATATATATGGTGATGCGATATTGCTGGATCTTATGGGAATTGTATTTTTAACTTTGTGAGGACCCACCATAGTGTTCCATAGTAGCTGCACCATTTTATATTTCCACCAACAATGCACAGTATTCCAGTTTCTCCACATCCTTGCCAACGCTTACTTTCTGTTCTTTTGGTACTGTCCTTCCTCATGGGTAGGAGGTGGTATCTCACTGTGGTGTTCATTTGTATCTCCGTAATTATTAGTGGTGTTGAGTATCTTTTCATTTACTTGGTGACCACTTGTATATCTTCTTTGGAGAAATATCTATTCAAATACTTTGCCTAGTTTTTAATCGTGTTACTGGGTTTTTCATTGTTGAATTGTAGGAATTCTTTACATATTCTAGATATTAAACCCTTCTCAGATAGATAATTTGCAAATATTTTCTCTCATTCTGTAGGTTGACTTTTCAATCTGTTGATTGTGTCCTTTGATACATAGTTTTTTTTTATTTTGATGGATCTAATTCATCTATTTTTTCTTTTGTTGCCTGTGATGTTGATGTCACAGCCAAGAAATCATTGTCAAATCCAATGTCATGGATGTTTTTTCCTATGCTTTCTCCAGAGAGTTTTATGATTTTAGCTCTTATAGTAAGGTCTTTGATCCATTTTGAGTTAATTTTTGTGTACGGTGTATGGTAAGGGTCCAACTTCATTATTTTGCATACAGATAGCCAGTTTCCATGCACTATTTGTTGAAAAAGTTGTCCTTTCCCTGTTGAATGGTCTTTGCACTCTTCTCAAAAGTCATTTGGTTATATATGCAAGGATTTATTTCTGGTCTCTCTATTCTATTGGTCTATGTGTCTGTCTTTATGCCAGTATCACATTGTTTTAATTACTGTTGTTTTGTAATAAAATTTGAACTCAGGAATTGTGAGGCCGACAACTATTCTTTTTTCAAGATTGTTTTGGCTATGTGGGGTCCCTTGACATTCCATATTAATTGTACAATGGACTTTTCTATTTCTGAAAAAAATATATTTGGGATTTTGATAGGGATTACATTAAATCTGTGGATCTTTTTGAGTAGTATTGACATCTAAATGCTATTAAGTCTTCCAGTCCAGAACATGAGACATCTTTCCTTTCGTGTTTTTTTTTTAATTTATTTCAGCAACATTTTGTAGTCTTCAGTGTGCAAGTCATTCATTTGCCTCTTTGGAGAAGTTTATTCCTGCACATTCTATTATTTTTGATATGACTGTTTCTAGAACCATTTTCTTAATTTTCTTTTCAGATTGTTCATTGTTTCTGCATAGAAATACAATGGAATTATACGTGTTGATTTTGTATCTTGCTACTTTTTAAAATTTGTTTATTAGTTCTAGAAATTTGGGTTTTGTTGTTGTTGTTGTTTTGTTTTTGTTTTTTTTTAATGGAGTCTCGCTCTGTCGCCAGGCTGGAGTGCAGTGGCGCAATCTTGGCTCACTCTCACTGCAAACTCTGCCACCCGGCTTCAAGCAATTCTCCTGCCTCAGACTCCTGAGCAGCTGGGACTATAGGTATGCGCCACCATGCCCAGCTAATCTTTGTATTTTTAGTACAGACTGGGTTTCACCACGTTGGCCAGGCTGGTCTGGAACTCCTGACTTCAAATGTTCCACCTGCCGTGGCCTCCCAAAGTGCTAGGATTACAGGCATGAGCTACCACACCTGGCATCTTCCTCTTCTTATAAAGACAACAGTCCTAAGCCAGGCACAGTGGCTCATGCCTATAATCCCAGCACTTTGGGAGGCCGAGGTGGATGAATTGCTTGAGCCCAAGAGTTTGAGACCAGCCTGAGCAACATGGTGAAACCCCACCACTACTAAAGATACAAAAATTTGCTGGGTGTGGTGGTGCATACCTGTAGTCCCAGTTACTTGGGAAGCTGAGGTGGAAGGATCACTTGAACCCAGGAGATGGAGGTTACAGTGAGCCAAGACCATGCCACTGCACTCTAGCCTGGGCAAGAGAGCAAGGCCCTGTCACAAAAAAACAAAAAGGGGGACAACAGTCTTATCAGATTAGGACCTCACTCTTCTGATCTCATTTAACCTCACTTACCTCCTTAAAGGTCCTATCTCCAAAAACAGTCATAATGAGGGCTAGAGCTTCAACATATGAATTTAAGAGGACACAATTTAGTTCATAACAGTGGTCATCCTATTCTTGTTCCTGATTTTAGAAGAAAAGATTTCAGTCTTTCACCACTGAGTATTATGTTGGCTGTGGGCTTTTCAGCTATGGCCTTTATCGTGTTGAGGACATTTTCTTCTATCCCTAGTTTGTTGAGTGTTTTCATCATGAGTGTTAATTTTTCCAAATATTAATACTTTTCTGCATCAATTGAGATGATTATGTGTTTTTTCTTTTAATCTGTTAATGTGGTTTATTACACTGATGGATTTTCATATGTTGAAACCTCCTTGCATTCCAAGAATAAACTTTGCTTGGTCATGGGGTATAATTCTTTTAATATGTTGTTAAGTTCTGTTTGCTAGTATTTTGTTTAGGATGTTTGCATCAATGTTTAGCCATGATCTTAGTTGATAGCTTTCTTTTCTTGTAGTGTCTTTGTTTGCCCTTGGTATCAGAGCATTGAGGCCCTTGTGGAGTAAGTGTGGAAGGTTTCCTTCCTGTTCAATTTTTTTTTGCAGAGTTTGAGGAGAGTTGGTGTTAATTCTTCTTTAACTATTCGGTTGAATTCACCGGGGAAGGCATTTGGTCCTGGTATTTTCTTTTTTGGAAGCTTTCTTGATACTGATTCAATCTCTTTGTTAAGGTCTGTTCAGATTTTCTATATGTTCATTATTCAGTCTTGATAGGTTGTGTGTTTCTAGAATTTATCCATTTCATTCAGGTTATTGAAATTTTTGGCACACAGCTGATCATAGTATTCCCTTAAAAGACTGTCTATTTCTGTGAAATTGGTTGTAATGTCCCTCTTTCATTTCTGATTTATTTGAGTCTTCTCTTTCTTTTTTTCTATTTTTTCCTAAGTAATGTAGACAAAGATTGGTCAATTTTGTTGATTTTTTTAAGAGAAATGACTCTTGGTTTCATTCGTTTTCTCTATTGTTTTTCTAGTCTCTACTTTGTTTATCTCTGTCCTATTCTCATTATTTCCTTCCTTCTGCTAGCTTTGAGGTTAGTTTGTTCTTCTTTTTCTAGATCCATAAGGTGTAAAGGGAACTTGTTGATTTGAGGTCTTTCTCCCTTTCTGGTGTAAGCATTTACAGCTCTAAATTGCCCTCTTAGCGCTGCCTTTACTGCATCCCATAAGTTTTGTTATGTTATGTTCTCTTTTTCATTTATCTCAAGATATTTTCTAATTTCTTTTATGATTTCTTCTTTAACCTATTGGTTGTTTGAGAGTGTATTGTTTAATTTCCACATATTTGTGGATTTTCCAGCTTTCCTTCTGTTATTAATTTCTAGTTCCAGTTCACTGTGATTAGAAAAGATATGATGTATAATTTCAGTCTTTTCAAATGTATTAACACTTGTTTCGTGGCCTAGCAGACTTTCTTAATTCTTTGGGAAGATTGCTACTTTTCTCTGTGATTTTGAAATGACCTATGATTGTACAATATTACTTGCTTTGGAAATGTTGGGATTTGTTTCTCATTTGAAGAAAATCCAGAGCTAAAATTGGAAGGAGTGCTGGAAGAATCCAAAGGCTCCTCAGCTTGTGGCTTCTCCACTTTCTACGCAGGGGTTCCAAAGTTGTCATGCTCTTCTGTATCAGGCCTGATGCAAAAGGAAAGAGGATGAAGAATTGTCTATGGGAGGTTTTTGTGGGCCAGGCCTGGAAGTGGTTCTCACCACATTTCATTGGCAGGAATTCAGTCACACAGCTATACCTAACTCTTCAGGACGCTAGGAATGTAGTCTAATTGTGAGCCTAGGAAGAGAAGAAAATGGGTTTCATGAATAGCTGCCACATTCTAGAATTCTATTTACAGTCAAACTGTCAATCAAATGGACATTTAGAAGAAAGACTTTTTATTTCCATGTAGTCTGTCTTAGGAAGCTAATTAAAGATGAAATTCAATCAAGCGAAGAAGAAAACCAAGAAAGAGAGAAATACAGGATCTAGAAATGGTGAATCCAAATCAGGGCACAGTGAATGGGAGGTGCAGGCTCAGAGCTGTTCCGCAGACCTGGCGAGCAAGTAGCCTGTGGGGCAGGAACAAGCCAAGTTCCCACAGGGCAAGTCCTTGACGATAGAAGGGAGAGGATGGAACAGATGGGAGACTTCAAGTTTGGATATACTTGAGGGTATGCATTTGTGTTGTTGTTGTTGCTTGAGACAGGGTAACGCTCTGTCACTCAGGCTGGAGTGCAGTGGCATGATCACAGCTCACTGCAGCCTTGACCTCCCAGGCTCAAGTGATCTTCCCACCTCAGCTTCCCAAATAGTTAGCATCACAGGTGCATGCCACCATACCTAATTTTTTATTTTTAGTAAAGATGCGATCTCACTTTGTTGCCCAGCCTGGTCTCGAATTCTTGGGCTCAAGTGATTGTCCCGCCTCAGCCTCCCAAAGTGCTGGGACTATAGGTGTGAGCCACTGTGCCCAGCCAGAAAATGCATTTGAACTTCATGACTGGAACTTTCTCTAAAGAATGACATAGATATGTAATATGAAATCCATAGACCAAGAAATGAACATAAATTAACAGTGAATAACACTTTCTTTCTTTTTTTTTTTTTTTTTGAGACAGAGTCTCACTCTGTCGCCCAGGCTGGAGTGCAGTGGTGTGATCTCGGCTCACTGGAAGCTCCACCTCCCAGATTCACACCATTCTCCTGCTTCAGCCTCCCGAGTAGCTGGGACTACAGGTGTCTGCCACCATGCCTGGCTAATTTTTTTGTATTTTTAGTAGAGACAGGGTTTCACCATGTTAGCCAGGATGGTCTCAATCTCCTGACCTTGTGATCCACCCACCTCGGCCTCCCAAAGTGTTGGGATTACAGGCATGAGCCACTGCACCCAGCCTACACTTTCACAACCATAAGAAGACAGTTCTTCAATTGTTCATTAATCAAGACTCATAATCAGAAACTATGAAAATCAACCCTAACTGATCTGAACAGAAAAAGAATTTCTTGAAAGATATCAGTGACTCTGGGAACTACTGGAGGCTCAGAAGTTACCCAGTGGGGCCCACAGCCACAATGAGGCTGTCCAGGGAGAACCCCACTATTGCCACCATTGCTAAGCAACAGATGACATAGTTGATGCTGTCCAACCAATCACATTGGACAGTGGGTGTCGTACTGCACCACTGAGTCCCTTCCTCACCTTTCTCCCATCCCTGAACCTGGATGTCATTGCCACCACCACCACTGCCCCAGAAATTCTCAGCATCCATGACTCTTCATGAGCTGTTCCCAATTTAAAACATACTGATGCATAAGATTGGCTCTGCCTAGGTTAAATGCCTACCCAATACCAGCAAGGGAAACTGGGAGGCTAAAGTATTTGCATTTTCTATTTTCTGTAATAGTAGAAGAGCTCTTCCTCCCCCAGGACTGATTAGGTGGAAAATGCCTCAAAATATATGAAAAATTTCAAATTCTAGATAGCAAAAAAGAAATATTGATTGCACATTGATTATCAACTTTTATAATCAATCTATCAACAAATTAAAGGAAAGTTAACTACAGTTAACTTGATCAGACTTTAAATATTAGCATTCACAATAAAAAAACAAAGATTCAGCTGATAGAGATGGGAAGAAGAAAAGGATGATGATGAGAAGGAGTAAAGAAAAGAGAACAAGAGGCAAGATTTTAATCTGCTTAAGTGAGGAATTGAAAGATACCATCTATAAAATAAAAAATAGAGGGTTGGGTATCATTTTTTAGCTTGGAAGTAGAAATTAAGAGAGAGAAATGGAAGATTTTTTTTCTAACTGTTCTGGAAAGAAAATGGGAGAGGATGCTAATCTTGTTACATATTTCACTATGATATAAGGAAGTCAAAATACAGTGCCTAACATTTATAAATCAAGAAATCACTGTACATGCATATTATTTAGAGCTATGGGAAAAAATACCAGAAATAGTAGAAAATGGGGGGCGGTAAGGTGTGGAGAAATGGATTCCAGAACTTGCTTTTCATTTCAAGTTCTTATGTATAAGTTGATTTTTTTTAAAAGCTCATACAGGCATTATCTTGATTTTTTTCATGTAGCCTGGGAGATTCTTCAATGGAAAGATTCTATCTCTCCCTCTCATATTCATAGGTTAAAACCTTATAGATTTAGATCACTTATTAATATTTTTCATAAATAGAAAAGTATTTCCTGCAAGAAAACCTCACACCTTGATCATATTCTAATTCAAGTTTCTGTTTATCTGTTTACTCTAAATATTGTTATCTTGCTTAATCTGAGATGAAATCTTGATGACATTCCAGAATTCTGTTCCGGCTTGGGTAATACAGAGGAAAAAAAGCTTCCAGAATAGCATTCTGCTGCCTCACCTTTTAAAGTCCTGTATGTATAAACGTGTGTGTGCAGATGTGCATACTAGGATATGTGCAACCCATATCTCCATAAGCCATGTCACTTGGAATTACAGAAACTCCGGCCCTCCCCAAATGGCACCAGTCCCCCACGTCTTATCCTCTTTCATCTACAGCCTGGTACCCACCATATTCCTCCCAGGGTCCAGCTCCCCTGGAATATCCCTCCCCTGAAATGTCACCTGGGCCCCCTAATGAGCCAAGGAAATTTTGTAAAACACTCCTTTTATTGTTGCTTTTTTATTAGAGTCCCTTCTCCTTAGGGCCCAAGCAAGAATCTGAGAGCCAAGCCAGGGGCAAGGTGATGGACTAAGCACTGGAGTCACCCCCACTTTCCCATGGTGTTAGTCCGTGTGGGCGGCTCTAACAGAGTATCATAGACTGGGTAGCTTATAAACAGCAGAAACCTCTTCCTCACAGTTCTGGAGTCTGGAAATCCCAGATCAGGGCAGCAGCATCACTGGGTTCTAGTGAGGGCTCTCTTCTGGGTTGTGCATGGCCGCCTTCTTGCTCTGTCCTCATGTGGCAAAAAGTACAGAGAGAGCTCTCTGGGGTCCCTTTTATAAGGGCACTCCTATTCATGAGGGCTCCGTCTTCATGACCTAATTGTCTCCCAAAGGCCCCATCTCCTAAGACCAACAATTAGGGGTAAGGATTTCAACATATGAATTTGTGAGGGACACAAACATTCAATTCCTAGCGCTCATTGTCTTTGACCACCATGTGCCCTTTGACTCTCCCTTCCATTAAGATAACTTTCCTTGTGGATTTCCGGCTCTCTCGTGGGCTTGCTAAATACCAGGGTAAACACAATTTGTGTGTGTTGTTCAAATGTTGCATAATTCTACACCCTCGTTATAGAGAGATTTAGCTCATTTGAAGGTTGAGGTCAGTCCCTGGTCTGCTAATTACCCAAGATAGAACTGGGTCACTCAGGAACTAAAAGTACAGGAGAGGGAACTGGGGGTTGGGTCCTGCTGTGGTGTTTGTAGACAGGCTGTCAAAAGAGTAACCCGGAGGAACACAAAGAGGCTTGAAGCACTGGGTAAGTCTAGCCATGGGACAGGCTCAGTGGCCAGAGCAAAAACCATAGTCCAGATTGGAACTATCACAAATACACATCCACATACAAACACACACCAAGGCCCAGGGCCAAGAAACACATTCCAAAACCCAGGGCATCAGAGGCAGTCCAAACTGACTAAGCAAGATGGCACATCAGTAAGCCAAGCTGATACAACACTGAGATGAAGAGTCAGATATCCAAGTCTAGAAGAGTGCTTCAAGCCAGGGACAAATCCAACTGTCCACATTAGGAAGTCCTGCAAGTCACTAGGGACAGCACTTAAAAAGGAGACAAGCTGGGCGCAGTAGCTCACGCCTGTAATCCCAGCACTTTAGGAGGCCAAGGCGGGTAGATCACCTGAGGTCAGGAGTTCAAGAGCAGCCTGGCCAACATGGTGAAACCTGTCTGTACTAAAAATACAAAAAAAAACATAGCTGGGTGTGATGGTGTGTGCCTGTAATCCCACCTGCTCAGGAGGCTGAGGCAGGAGAATCACTTGAACCCAGCAGGCGAAGGCTGCAGTGAGCCGAGATCACGTCACTGCACTCCAGCCTGGGTGACAGACTGAGACTCCATCTCAAAAAAAAAAAAAAAAAAAGAAAAGAGACGGAACATAGACAAAAGGTAAGGTATTTTTTTTTTTTTTATGAGACAGAGTCTTGCTCTGTTGCCCAGGCTGGAGTGCAGTGGCGCGATCTCGGCTCACTGCAACCTCTGCCTCCTGGGTTCAGGTGATTTTTCTGCCTCAGCCTCCCAAGTGGCTGGGACTGTAGGCGCGCGACACCACGCCCAGCTGATTTTTGTATTTTTAGTAGAGATGAGGTTTCACCACGTTGGCTTGGCCAGGATAGTCTCAATCTCTTGACCTTGTCATCTGCCCGCCTTGGCCTCCCAAAGTACTGGGATTACAGGCGTGGGCCATCGCGCCCTGCCAGTGTTTTTGTATTTTTAGTAGAAATGGGGTTTCAGCACGTTGACCAAGCTGGTCTGGAACTCCTGACCTCAGGTGATCCGCCTGCCTTGACCTCCCAAAGTGTTGGGATTACAGGTGTGAGCCACCACACCTGGCCAACAGTGAGCAATTCTATGGCTATGTGTGACTAGAGTCCTCTGGCTTACATATCATACCTCTTAATTTTTCATTTGTCCTCCCTTAGAACTTAGTAAGTCTTTTTGAAAACGCCATCCTACACAGATGTGGGAGGGACACTTTGTTTCCACTGGGGGTAGATTGTTACTAGAGAAAGTCCCTGGGGCCAGTGGTCATCACAGTGGAGAACCCCAAAGGAAAACCCAAAAAAAGAAGTGTTTCGGGGAGACTGGTCCTATTGCCTGCCATAGCCCCAGCCCCCTAAACCCTCCCCTCTGATCCTTCCCAAGCTAAGAATTTAGGGGTTTTGTGACTTGTGTCATAAACAGGGATGGTTCTATTGCCTGCCATAGCCCCAGCCCCCTAAACTCTCCCCTCTGATCCTTCCCAAGACAAGAATTTAGGGGTTTTGTGACTTGTGTCATAAACAGGAGTGGTTCCTTTACAGTCTCTATGAGAAGTCCAGACTTGAATATATCAGGCAGGAAACAGCTTAGAACAGGTACCTGAGCAGTAATATCATCAAGATACCATCTAAACTGAGGGTAGGATCTCGAGGCTAAGATACAAGCTAATTGGGTCACAGTAACAAGTGGGTAGAATGATGTGGCAGAGACTGGCTATGCATCCATCAGATCCACCTCCTGTCCTGACCGGGCACACAGCTACGTTTCATTTCCAGATCCTTTGCGGCAGGTGTGGTCATGGGACTGAGTTCTGCTCAAAGTGGGCAGAAGTGATGTGCACCACTTCCAGTCCACACCCAGGTAAACCTCCCAAAGGCCATCCTCTATGCTCTTTCCCCCTTCCAGAGCAACTTTGGGAGCCATGTGTAGAAGATGGCATGGATGGGATGAGCTTGGGTCTCTGTATCTCTGCTGCTGAACGTGATCACTGAGTAGGATCAGCCACTTGGACTTTCTCTTCATGAGAAATAAAACTCGTGTGGCATGCAGCCGCTGAGATTTGGGGGTTCAGCTATTGCAACGGCTTGCCTTACTTTACAATTACCTTTATAAATACCAAGAAAACAACCAAAAGATGCCCAGACAGGTTGGTCTCTGGTCCAGCCTTGCACATCACAAGATTGCTGTCAGCAGCCCCGGCTGAATCTTCCACTCCGTATCTGCCCTGCATCTCACCTTCTATTCATAGCCAAGCTTCTTGAAATAGCAGTCTGCGTGTATTTCTCCACTTCCTCTTCTCCCACTCATTCCTTGCTTCATAGAATCTGGATCATACCCCACACCCTACCAAAACTGCGCCTATGACCTCCCGGCTATCAAATCCAACCTAACACTTTTCAGTCCTTACGGCCGTGGCTTTTAATATACAACCATAGACTTCAGAAAATATTACTTTTCTATGTTTCCTAAAACATTCATCTGCTTCCGAGCTTCCTGTCCCCCTGGGTAAGGAGGAAATCCCATCTCAGCCATTACAGGGGCTTCTGTCCCAGGCCCAGGGCCATGCGAGGTTCAGGAAGGCTTTAGATGGCATGGAACATCGGAGGCCGCTGGGTCTTTGGTGCATGAAAGGCTGGCGTGATATGCTTCTTGTCCAGCCATTTGCTTCCCTTGGAAGTGAGTGGCTCTCCTTCATCTGTTCTAAGCCAGGCACTACGTAGGCTGGAAAGCTTGGTGCCTCCCTGGATAAACACAGCACTGCCACCTACCCAGGGATTATCAGGAGAATCCACAGGCCTCCATTCATTTCCACGTTCTTTTTCTTTTTTTTGAAATGGAGTCATGCTCGGTCACCCAGGCTGGAGTGCAGTGGTGTGATCTCAGCTCACTGCAACCTCTGCCTCTCAGGTTCAAGCAATTCTCCTGCCTCAACCTCCCCAGTAGCTGGGATTACAGGCACCCACCACCATGCCCAGCTAATTTTTGTACTTTTGGTAGAGACAGGGTTTCACCATGTTGACCAGGCTGTTCTTCAACTCCTGACCTCAGGTGATCTGCCCCCCTCGGCCTCCCAAAGTGCTGGGATTACAGGTGCGAGCTACCGCACCCAGCCATTTCCCCATTCTTTAAAACACTCTTCTCTCACTGTCTCACTCCCAATTTTGCAATCTCCTTGGATATCTTTTTTGCCTTCGAGCAATTCAGCTTTTTTTTTTTTTTTTTTTTGAGGTCCTGGAGGCCAAGGGAATCTTTCTTCTCCAAACTCAAAATCTCTTCTTGGTCTGGGGAAAGGTGAGAATCTCTCTCCCAACACATTCACTCATAAATTAAAGCCTAAATGGGTTATCTTGGGGCTCTTATCTTGATCTCTCTGAGGCTTGAAACAATGTACCTTCATTGCACGGCACCTCTTCTTAGAATTATATGAACATTCTCTCTGAGTTCATTTTCTTTCTTTCTTTCTGGTTATTTTAATTTATTTAATTTAATTAATTAATTTATTTATTTGAGACAGACTCTCACTCTGTCGTCCAGGCTGGAGTACAATGGCGCCATCTCGGCTCACTGAAACCTCCGCCTCCCGGGTTCAAGTGATTCTCCTGCCTCGGCCTCCCGAGCAGCTGGGATTACAGGTGCCCACCACCACACCCAGCTAATTTTTGTATTTTTGTTACAGACAGGGAGTTTCACCATGTTGGCCAGGATGGTGTCGAACTCCTGACCTTGTGACCCGCCAGCCTCAGCCTCCCAAAGTGCTGGGATTACAAGTGTGAGCCACCGTGCCTGGCCTCTTTCTGGTTATTCTTTCTTAGACCTCTTTTTTTTTATTATTCCCAAAATTATTTTGAACAAATATGTATTCTCCTTGTACATTTTTTAAGTTGACATAAAAAAGTAACCTATGTCTAAATAGCTGAAAAGAATAAATTTTATAGTACATTATAAGTATCAACATTCTATTTTATTTTCATTTTAGAGACAGGGTCTTGCTGTGCTGCCCAGGCTGGTGTGCAGTGGTGTGATCATAGCTCACTACAGCCTCGAACTCTTGAGCTCAAGAGCTCCTCAGCCTCCCAAATAGATGGGACCACAGACATGCACCACCATGCCCAGCTTTTTGTTGTTGAGTGTGTTGCCTAGGCTGGTCTCAAACTCCTGGGCTCAAGCGATCCTCCTGCCTCAGCCTCCCCAAGCGTTGGAATGACAAGCATCAGCCACGGCTCCTGGCCAGTACCAACATTTCAAATAAAACTATCAGCTGGGTGCGGTGGCTCACGCCTGTAATCCCAGCACTTTGGGAGGCCGAGGCGGGAGGATCACAAGGTCAGGAGATTGAGACCATCCTGACTAACATGGTGAAACCCCGTCTCTACGAAAAATACAAAAAGTTAGCTGGGCGTGGTGGCACGTGCCTGTAATCCCAGCTACTCGGAAGGCTGAGGCAAAAGAATCGCTTGAACCCGGGAGGTGGAGGTTGCAGTGAGCTGAGGTTGCACCACTGCACCCCAGCCTGGGTGACAGAGCAAGACTCTTGTCTCAAAAAAAAAACAAAAAACTATCATATCATTCTTCAAAATAGATGTACTGAAATCTAAAATACACGGTGGTTTGTTAGTTATAGCCTACTGCATATTTTAAAAATGTTTTTAATAGTTGCCATTTTATTAATATATAGTTTATTTTTCTCTTTGATATCCTATTTGTTTTCCCACAGAATTAAACCGTTATGTAATATGTTTTACGCTTTATAGTCTTTTATTAATCACTACCTTTACTTCTCTGAAAATAGGTATAAATTAAAATTGTCCACGCTTCCCATAGCTACAGGCCTCTAAGTATTAAAGATTTCCTCAGGATTGTGTTGTTATTACAATGATTATTGGTACACAAGTGATTAAATATAAATTTGATACTTAATTATTAAACAAGGCTTCTCCTCAGCTTTATTGAGGTGTAATTTACATCACCCCCAAATTCACCCATTTTAAGTGTACGTTTTGATGAGTTTGGGCAACCGTGTTCAGTTATGTAACCAAAACCAAAATCAAGATCAAGATATTTGCTGGGCGCAGTGGCTCACGCCTGTAATCCCAGCCCTTTGAGAAGCCAAGGCAGGCAGATCACTTGAGGCCAGGAGTTTGAGACCAGCCTGGCCAACATGGCGAAACCCTGTTTCTACAAAAAGTACAAAAATGAGCCAGGCATGTTGGCACGCGATTGTAATCCCCACCACTTGGGAGGCTGAGGCAGGAGAATCGCTCGAACCCGGGAGGTGGGGTTTGCAGCGGGCTGAGATCACGCCACTGCACTCCAGCCTGGGCTACAGAGTGAGACTCTGTCTCAAAGAAAAAAAAAAAACAAGATATAAAACATTTCCTCAACCTCAAATTTTCCTCTTGCCTCTTTGCAAGCAATCCCCTAATACCTAGTTCCAAGCAATCACTGATCTGGTTTCTGTCACTATAGTTTTGCCATAAAAATTTTTTATTGGAAATGTATCATTTAATAGATGAGGCTGGAAATACGTATGTCTTTTCCCTTATAGTTTAGTTATCTGTTGGTAAATATGACCTTTTGCTAAAGTGAAGCAGGATTCAGCATCAATTTTATTCCTATTTTTCATTTTTATAGATGTAAGCTCTGAGATACTTTTTCACATAAACAGTGGAAGGGAAAGGAAGATTTTTTTTTTGTAGCAATTTCTTTCGATTCTTTGAATTCCTTTTGAGTTTAAGCCAAAAATCACAGAGTGATCTATAAGCACAAGCAATCTATAGGGATTTAACAGCTGACAATTCAATAAGGTCCTACTTCAGCTTTGTTGAATGCAGAGCTGGAGGCCACTTGGCTGACAGAGGGTCTGTCACCTGGCACTGGAGTCATTTGCTGTCTCAGAACCAATATCAATGTTCCTAATTGCCGCTTTGTTTGGGGCCCCAGAGGTTTTCCACAGTCCGGCATAATGCAATATGGTGCTACGAAGAGTATTGCCTTTCTCTTGGAAAGTGGAAGAAAGGCAATAGTGAACGGATAAGAACAGAGATACCACCCCACTCCCCACCTCCCCAGCACAGGCGTGCTCTCAGGCAGAGCAAGTGGAGGGAAGTTACAAACGGAAGTGAGAATCTCAAAATGAATTCTTAAAACCTGCATACTCGCATGTGCCTTGCAGTCTTCGGACGTGCCTAAAAGTGCTTGACCCCAGTTTCAAGGCCTCTGCCTTAAACAGCTAGTATGTGTTTCGATTCAGCTCCAGGTCATCTTCATCGCTTCTACTTCTCCACACTGTCCTTATGTGACCTGATCCACACCTTTGGCTTCAACTCCATAGATAGGCTGATAACTCCCAAATCACTTTTCTCCAGCTCAGACCTCTATCCTGAGTCTAACAACCACACATCCAATTGGCCATTCAACATCTTCACTTTCCACTTTTCTGAGTTAGAATGGATATGCTTTCTTTCTTTCCTTTTTTTTTTTTTTTTTTGAGACAGAGAGTCTTGCTCTGTCTCCCAGGCTACAGTGCAGTGGCGCGATCTCAGCTCACTGCAACATCCGCCTCCCGGGTTCAAGCAATTCAGCTGCCTCGGCCTCCCGAGTAACTGGGATTACAGGTGTGTGCCACCATGCCCGGCTAACTTTTGTATTTTTAGTAGAGATGGGGTTTCACCATGTTGGCCAGGCTGTTCTCAAGCTCCTGACTTCAGGTGATCCACCCACCTTGGCCTCCCAAAGTGCTGGGATTACAGGTGTGAGCCACCGTGCCTGGCTGCATATGCTTTCTTATATGTACACACTTATCCTAACCTATATTTTGAAAAAAAAATTCAACCCCTTATATTGAACTGGGAACAAAGTAGCTAACATTTTTCTGGCACTTTATAGACAAAGTGTTTCATCTCTCTATGGGTGTGTTTATAGGGTAATGTATATAATGTATACATGTGACTCTTACAGCAAATGCTTGTATCTTACAGATGCAGAAACTAAGACTCAGTAAAATGAAAATTCCACAACATTCCAAAAAACACGAAGGAAACAAAAGATTCATTCTGTGCTGTGACTTGGTTGGACAGAAATGTCTTAAATAAAAATCAACATATGCCTATGTATAGCAGGAGGTACACTGATGTTCAGGTAGATAATAAAAAAGATTATTTATTCACAATTTTTAATAAAAAGTAGAATACATTTATAATCTATATAAAAGCACTTTATCTGATTTCCTTATGGAAATATGAAAAAATTAAAATTGGTTGGCTGGAAAATAAAGAAACCAATCCATAACATCTAAGGTCCAAAACAACTCGATTACCAAATACCAACAAATTAAGTACTGTTCTGCCAGAAACAGAAGGTTTGATGTGTAACTTCCTTGGCTTCCTTCCAGCGATTTAATTCTACACAAAAGAAAAAAAAAGTAAAGTGTGCCTATTCTTTTATGCATTGTATTTTCAACATATCATTCATTGAATGTACATTTCCTGCCCTAAGCAACATGTTTGTGGATTGAGAGGAAAAAGCAATCTCTTAGGCTAAATCTTGAACAAATGTTGTTTGTAACAAACCCCAAAACAGAAGGGCATCTTGGTAGTAGTTTGAGTTTCCATACAACACAAATATAATATGTGATATTTTACAAATATGACAGGCAAGTGATCAACGAAGTCTGTTTTTTTTTTTTTTTTTGAGACAGAGTCTCAGTCTGTCGTCCAGGCCGGAGTGCAGTGGCACGATCTTAGCTCACTGCAACCTCTGCCGCCTGGGTTCAAGCAATTCTTCTGCCTCAGCCTCCCAAGTAGCTGGGATTACAGGTGCCTGCCACCGCGCCCAGCTAATTTTTTTGTATTTTTAGTAGAGACGGGGTTTCACCATCTTAGCCAGGTTGGTCTTGAACTCCTGACCTCGTGATCTACCTGCCTCGGCCTCCCAAAGTGCTGAGATTACAGGCATGAGCCACCGCACCCAGCTGTTATCAACCAAGTCTTTAAAAATCTGCTTCTTTCCCTCTCTTTCTCTCTTTTTGCTTCAGTTCCTTTTTTTTTTTTTTTTTAAACAGTCTCTCTCTGTCTCCAGGCTGGAGTGCAGTGGCACGATCTCGGCTCACTGCAACCTCCACCTGCTGGGTTCAAGTGATTCTCCTGCCTCAGCCTCCTGAGTAGCTGGGACTACAGGCGCATGCCACCATGCCCAGCTAATATTTATTTATTTTTAGTAGAGATTTTGTTGGCCAGGATGGTCTCGATTTCTTGACTTGTGATCTGCCCGCCTCGGCCTCCCAAAGTGCTAGGATGACAGGCGTGAGCCACCACACCTGGCCTGTTTTTCTGTTTCTAGTTTTTGGATCTTGTTTATTATTTCTGTACAGTTTATTATGTATCTGTACAGTTTATTGTTTTATACACACATCAAACTTTCCATTTCCTTCATTATATGTGTTACTCTCATTTTCATCTCCATTGTTTGTACATTTTTGAGATGTGGATGCAGAACTCTAAGCTTTTGCTGGTTGATGGTGAATGAAGCCTACTCTGTTACATGTTTTATCTGACAAAGGCCTACAGAGGTAAAAGTGCAGCCAGTCAATGAATGAGGGGAGGTGGGCTTTGAATAAGGGAATGGACACATTCCAGTAGAACCAATTTAAAGTTGTATTTCTGTCCGGGCACGATGGTTCATGCCTCTAATCCCAGCACTTTGGGACGCTGAGGCGGGTGGATCACTTGAGGTCAGGAGTTCGAGAACAGCCTGGCTAACACGGTGAAACCCCGTCTCTACCAAAAATACTAAAACCGGGCACGGTGGCGCATGCCTGTAATCCCCGTTACTTGGGAGGCTGAGGCAGGAGGATCCCTTGAATCCAGGGGGCGGAGGTTGCAGTGAACCAAGATCATGCCATTGCACTCCAGCCTGGGCAACAAGAGTGAAACTCCGTCTCAAAAAAAAAAAAGTTGTATTTCATACTTGAAGCCTTTGACTCCACTTTCATTTGGAAATGATGGCAGGGTGGGGTGCAGAAGAACAGCTTCTATCTTAAGAACAGCTTCTCTTCTATCTTCCCTCTTAAAGGAAAGAGGAAGCTGAGGGTCTCCAGGACCTCCTAGGTCCAAGTGTCCCCAACTCCATCTCTGGACTGAGAGTTACTTCTCTAGTTCTCAGGTCAGCGGGTGGTGGGCCCGTTTTTGAAGTGTGAGCTCACAGGACTGTTGGGCCTGGGGCCCAGATGAGAAACACGTTTCTCCCTCATTTCCTCACTTCGGCCCACTGTCCTCTGCCACCACCATGCCCTGGTTTCATGTCCTAACTCCATCACATCAAACCAGAGACATAAGCCGTGGGTTATTTATTCCCACCTTGAGTGTTAAGTAGGACACAGCAACAGTGGTACCAAAAGGACACAGGATGTTACCAACATCCCCAGATGTAATAATGTAGAATATGCTTATTGTCAAACAATACAGTGGTATGGAGAATGAAACGTTAGGGCCCCACTTTAGTTCCAAGCTGAAAGAGCACAGCTCCCTTCGCCCACAGGAATTCACTGTAAAGATTTGAGGTGAATCATTCCACTGTTATTTCCTTTTTTTTTTTTTTTTTTTTTTGAGACTCAGTCTCGCTGTGTCGCTCAGACTGGAGTGCAGTGGTGCAATCTTGGCTTACTACAACCTCCACCTCTCAGGTTCAAGTGATTCTCCTGCCTCAGCCTCCCAAGTAGCTGGGATTACAGGTGCACGCCCCCACACCTGGCTAATTTTTTTTGTATTTTTAGTAGAGACAGGGTTTCACCATGTCGGCCAGGCTGGTCTTGAACATCTGACCTCAGGGTGATCCAGCTGCCTTGGCCTCCCAAAGTGTTGGGATTACAGGCGTGAGCCACTGTGCTCGGCTTGAAAATTTCAAACAGAAAAGTGGGAAGTGTGGTGGCTCGTGCCTGTAATTCCAGCTACTCAGGAGGCTGAGGCAGGAGAATAGCGTGAACTGGGAGGCAGAGGTTGCAGTGAGCCAAGATCTCACCACCACACTCCAGCTTGGGTGATAGAGCGAGATGCCATCACAAAAAAAAAAAAAAAAAGATGTGAATACTTAAAAATGGAAGAAATAGGCCAGGCTCAGTGGCTCACACCTGTAATCCCAGCACTTTGGGAGGCTTAGGTGGGCAGATCACCTGAGGTCGAGAGTTTGAGACCAGTCTGACCAACATGGAGAAACCCCATCTCTACTAAAAAAATACAAAATTAGCCGGGCATGGTGGCGCATGCCTGTAATCCCAGCTACTCGAGAGACTGAGGCAGGAGAATCGGTTGAACCCCGGAGGCGGAGGTTGTGGGGAGCCAATATCACGCCACTGCACTCCAGCCTGGGCAACAAGAGCAAAACTCCATCTCAGAAAAAAAAAAAAAGAAGAAGTCATCATTTGCATCCCCAGGAATTGACTGTGTACCAAAGACTTTCCCCAAATTGATAATGAAAGATGCGATTATGAATAATGCTGGATTTTGGGGGGACAGTTGGGGCATTATCTTGATACAAATGCAGTGAAACATCACACTGTGTGTCAACCATCCAGAGCCAGCAGTAACCTGGCTGCATAAAATCTGAGTGACCCCACATGCCAACTCCCTTTGTTTGGTTGGTCTGACTCCACATAATGCTCCCTACGTTCCCACCCACGAGGTCTGCGAACCCTCTCTTACTCACCTACTAGGATATGGAGTTCCATATTTATTCTAGTCCTCCTAAGTTTCTACAACTGATAATAACTATTATTAATGATAACCAACTGTGCCCCAGGCCTACCTTTGGGCATTTTAGCTTCATGATCTCATTTCACCACCGTAGCCTTTCTCTACAAATGAGGAAAACAAGTGATTACGTGACTTTCCAATGTCCAAGTTAGTAAGAGTGTCAACCAATCAAAGTCATCTGACTCCAAAACCCGTTACTCTCTGTACCGTACCACACCGCACTGCATCCCAAAAAAGTTTGATGTGAAAAGTTTGAAGCGTACGTTCTTCAGACAGTACTGACACTTTATTTTGAGCAATGGTGAATTAGTCTCTCTCTCCTTTCTCCAGCCTCCCACAACCCAATTTTAGTTGGTTACATATTTTTAGTTCTTTACACTTCCAAGAATTTGTAGGTCATTTGAAATTGCAGCATAGAAATAAAGCTCTTGCAGGACTCTGATTGGAGAAAAAAGGTGGGAAACTGAGTTACCAAAATACACAGGGTGGGCCGGGCGCCGTGGCTCACCCCTGTAATCCCAGCACTTTGGGAGGCTGAGGCGGGAGGATCACGAAGTCAGGAGATCGAGATCGTCCTAGCTAACATGGTGAAACCCCGTCTCTACTAAAAATACAAAAAATTAGCTGGGCGTGGTTGCAGGCGCCTGTGATCCCAGCTACTCGGTAGGCTGAGGCAGGAGAATGGCCTGAACCTGGGAGGCAGAGCTTGCAGTGAGTGGAGATCGCGCCACTGCACTCCAGCCTGGGTGACAGAGAGGGCCTCCGTCTCAAAAAACATACTCACACGGGATGAAGTGAAAACCAGGTGGGAAACACTTAAAAAGATCATGAAGGACACAACAAAACAATCAATTTGGAGACAGAGTCTCACTCTGTCACCCAGGCTAGAGCGCGGTGACACGATCTCAGCTCACTGCTCACTGCAACCTCTGCCTCCCAGGTTCAAGTGATTCTCCTGCCTCAGCCTCCCGAGTAGCTGGGACTACAGGCATGCACCACCACACCCGGCTAATTTTTGTATTTTTAGTAGAGACAGAGTTTCACCATGTTGGCCAGGATGGTCTCAAACTCCCGATCTCAAGTGAACCACCCACCTCGGCATCCCAAAGTGCTGGGATTACAGGCATGAGCCACTGTACCCCATCAAATGATATTTTAAAAGTTTTTTGCCATCATATTTGGAATGGACTCTTTTTTTTTTTTTTTTTTT